>NC_090743.1:13755634-13768134 GCF_036898095.1 Palaemon carinicauda
TTTTCATTAAATGTCTGTTTACTCTAACGAGAGTTGACATAGTATTTGTATGAAGAAAATCAGCTGATTTGACCTCATCGGCCATGTTCCTCTGGTTCACTTTGCTACCTCGAACACGATAAACCGATTAGCATTTTTGCATAATATGATTAATATCCCTTTCGTTTATTGCAATTCGTACCGCTAACACAATGCACGTATAATTATTTATTTTGCATGTGAATAAAGATGAGAATGAGTAAGCATATTATGATCTATATTTGCGAAATGAAACATCGTTTTTGAGTCATTATCGAGACAGGGTTCACAAATGATGGTTCGGTGCAATACGGAAATTGCAACATTGAATAGGAAGTGAGGGACTTTTGAATTGATCCCATACATCTCTTAATTCCGGTTAGATTACTTAGCCTATACATAAATAGGTGGAATTTAGTGTAAGCGTTAAATCATTTTAAGATTTTTCTAAAATTTAGTCATTTATTCTCTTATTTCAAACAGAGAATGCTCGGATACCTATAATATTCGTATTAGCTGAAAGTTATGTTACACATCAAGAGTTCAGAAATGGTAATTTTGATAAGAATATCTTTATTACAGCAATAATTACATTACAATTCTCATAGAATACTGTTTTGTCGTAACCTAATAAAGTTCGACACATAATGGGATCAATTTATACTCAGTAGAAAGGGACAGTATAGAACGTTTTTTTTTTTGTGGTTTGTTTTCACGTAAATAATAAACTGTGTATCATTGGTTTTAGTAGAGGTAGAAATTTATAGGATTTTAGAAATAAAAACAAGTATTATATTCCAGTTTTAGTGAAATAAATCGTTTGAAAATATATTTTAATAAATGAATAATAGTTTGGGATAGTTTGTATTTTTTTCACAAGAAAAACTAAGAAAATAGGCTCATAGTATGTGTTTTGTGTGCAGTATAATCAATAATGATCTCATGAGAATAGAACGTGATATTGAAGGTTTGAAAATATTCCATCAATAATGATGGCTATTTCCAAGCCTAGTCCCAAGATTCAATGTCTTGTATAACTGTCGAATTTTACTGAAGAGTTTCTTTGTAATATAGCACTCAAATGTTATAATATAGTCGTCTCATTGAACGTCCTTATGACAATGGCTGAAATACTTTTCATTCAGTAGTACATAAGGGATACAACCCAACCTAACCTAAAGTAGGGTAAGGGATACAACCCAACCTAACCTAAAGTAGGGTGCGAATGTAGTCTTACCTCGGAACAGTATACTGTACATTAAACATTTATGTATGGACGGTACAATACTTTATAACCATTCATGAATACGACTGCTTTAGTATTTCTAGTCGCACAGTCTTATTTTTATCAGTCTAGTTACTTCCATGTAGCTTTTCTTGGAAACTCCAATTTTGCATAAAGGTGATTAAAAGTTATTTTTGTCATATGTTAGTTTAGTGTTAGGGGCATTAGGTTTTTACATATGATTTCCTTACAACTTGAACTTGTTGGCGGTTGTAGTCATTATTATTATTACTATTACGTGCTAAGCTACAACCTTAGTTGAAAAAGCAGAATGCTACTAGCCCAAGGGCTCCAACAGGGAAAATACTCGGCGAGGAGAGGAAATAAGGAAACTACAAGAGAAGCTACTTACAACTAAAATAAAGTAATCTAAGAACAGCAACATCACTTAAATGAATCTTTTGGTTAATATATTAACTATAAAAACTTTAAAACCCAAGAGGAAGAGAAAGAAGATAGAATAGTGTGACCGAGTGTACCCTCAAGCAACAGAACTCTACCCCAAGAATGTGAAAGACCCTGGTACAGAGGTTATGACGCTACCTAAGACCAGAGGACAATGGTTTGATATTGGAGTGACCACCTAGAATAGCTGCTTACCATAGCTAAAGTCTCTCCTCTACCTTTACCAAAAGAAAGTAGCCACAGAACAATTACAATGTAGTAGTTAACCCCTTGAGCGAGGAAGAATTGTTTGGGAATCTCAGTGTTATCAGGTGTATGAGGACAAATGAGAATATGTAAAGAATAGGCCAGACTACTCTGCGTATGTGTAGGCAAAAGGAAAATAAGCCATAACCAGAGAGAAGGATCCAATGTTGTACTGTCTGGCCAGTCAAAGGACTCAATAACTCTCTCTAGCAGTGATATAGCATGTATTTATGGAACTTTTCACCTACTGTAGAATCTTCAGTAACATTTCAAGACAGATTTGTGGCCTTTGAAAGATTTAACAATCGAATGTTATTTAGTGAGTGATATGCTGACTGTTGAAATAGTAAAGGAGGCTGGATTATCACATTAGCTTATTTTGGTGTATTTAGAAATTGCACTTGCATTGCCAGAAAGTTTGGGTCCAATTCACGGCTCGTGTAGATTTTTATTATTTTGATACAGTTATAGCCCATTTCATTAATATGAAAAATTTGGAAGTAATTCGTAATTTTCCTAACGATACAAATCTGGAGCTATTTACATTGATATTACTTTTGGCGTTGCTGAAAGACAAGCCATAAGACTTTTAGGGAGGGATATCTACCCCAACTGCTAGTTAGAGGGAGGGGTGGCGGGTAGCCGGTTACCCTGCTCACTCACAAACCTGGGCTGAGCTCCCCCCTCTGCTTGAAGGCAGGACTTTCTCGGGGGACAGGTGCTGATGGGCCAATGTGTATAAATAGCTGCAGGTTTGTATTGTTAGGAAAAATACAAGTTACTTCCAAATTTGTCATTTATTCCATTACTGTACAAACCCTCACTATTTATAGGGATGACTTATCTCATAGGAGGGTGGAAGTCCATACCAACTAGCTCTTGTCTTTGACCTGGGATTCTTTTCTTATGATGCAGATCGTAATCAGAGGGAACCCTAACACCTCGATAAAAAAAAGAAAATGTGCTGTGCACGATCAGCAACCTACACAAGCTATGTGCTCGGGATGCTAACAATGTGACTGCCTGGGATTCTCTTCTTATGATACAGATCGTAATCAGAGGGAACCCTTACACTTCGCTAAAGAAAAAAAAATGTGCAATGTGCTGTGCACGATTAGCAACCTACACAAGCTATGTGCTCGGGATACTAGCAATGTGACTGGTCAAGGTATGAGCTCTCAGAGTCATAGGAATCCTTACCAGTATGATAGACATTGCCCAATCCCCCCCTCGTTAGAGGTATTGGGGACACAACACATATTATTTCTATACTAGGTCACACAAGGGAAATGGTTCTTACCTACAGAAAGGCGAGCTCAGCTGTACCGAGTACCCTGGTGCTGATTCCTCAAGAGATGGGAAGGGGAAGGAAGAAAGGAAGCTAGTCATTCTTAATAATTCACCACAGACTAACCCCAGGTAACCTTAGTCCTCAACTCTCTGCTGCTTGTACATCAAGGAGCCTGAGGTGTTTAGACCACTTGTTGTGCAGCCACAAAAGACCAATGGAAAATGTTTCCATGCTCCTGTGGGTCACATCGTGCAGGTAATGGGTGGTGAAGGTCGTCTGATGCTTCCACATGCTCGCTTGCAGAACCTATGTAAAAGAGCACTGTAGTTCTTTTTGAATGCCAGGGACACTGCTATGCCCTAATTTCATGGGCTGTGGGTCATGGTGGTGGAGGAGGGTTAGGATTGTGATTGCCATTTCAGTGACTGCATATCCATGTAGAGATGGTGTTTTACGTGACCCTCCTTTTGACCTTAACCGTGCTGACAAAGAGTGCCGACGTAAGGGGGTGAGCTGCTGCTGTTCTCTTGAGGTAACACCTCAGACTCTTCACTGGGTAAAGTACTAGTTGGTCTGGGTCTTTGGTTACTGAACGAAATCTCCTTATCTGGATGGGCCAGGATCTAGGATCCAATACGCCCGGATTTTGAGTCTTAGCAATAAACTAAGGGACAAAGTTAAGAATTACCTCCCCCCATCCCCTTGAATGGGTGACGTCCTGAGAAAGACAGTACAGTTCACTAACATTTGGCTGAAGCCAAAGCGAGTAGGAGCACTGTCTTCAGAGTTAAGGTGGTGATCTGTAGCCTGGCGTAATGGTTTGTAGGGGGCACTCGCCAGAGACTGAAGGACGCGAGCCATGATCCAAGGAGGAGGTCTAACTAAAGTCTGGGGGCAAGTGATCTCATAACTTCGTATGGGGAGAAAAAGTTCCAACGAAGAGGAAATATCCACTCCTTTCAGTTTAAAGGCCAGACTCATAGCTGACCGATAGCTTTTCACTGCTTAAGCCGAGAGGAGCATTTCTTTCCGTAGGTATACAAGAAACTCCGCTATTGCTGGAATAGTGGCATCGAGAGGAGAGATACCCCTTCTAAGACACCAACCAAAGAAGACAGTCCACTAAGCCTGGTAGAGTGATGCCGAAGATTGCTGAGGTGTTCAGCTATCCTTTTTGCAACTTGTTGCAAAAATCCTCTCTGAGTGATGAGGTGCTGAACAGTCTCCAGGCATGAACCTGAAGCAAAGGTACGGCCTTGTGGAAGATGTTCAATTGTGGCTATTTGAGTAGATTGTGATGAGGAGGGAGTTCTCTCGTAATTTCCGTCAGGAGGTGTAAAAGGTCCATAAACCACTATTGGGGATGCCATAACGGAGCTATTAGCGTCATTAATAGGTTTTCACATATTCTGGTCTTGTTGAGGACTCTTCTCATCAGACAAAACGGAGGAAAAGTGTACAGATCGATGTTGTCCCGCTACTGTTGGAATGCATCTTGCCAGAGAGCCTGGGGATCTGGGACTAGGGAACAGTAGAGTGGGAGCCTGAAGTTCAGGGCCGTTGCAAACAGGTCCACAATCGGGGAACCTTTGTAAGTCACGACTTTGTTAGCTACTAGATGATTCAAAGACACTTGGAGCCTACTATCTGAGTCGTTCTGCTCAGGTTGTCTGCAAACACATTCCTCTTGCCTGGAACGAAGTGAGCCGGACACTGAGTTGTCTTCTGTTCATCTGAGTATCTCTACTGCTAGATGGCACAGGGGCTGTGAAAAGGTACTTGTTTGTTTATGCAAGCCACTACCGTATTATCACTCATAAACACTGTGGAGTGTCCTGCCAGGAAGTGCTGGAACTTTTGGAGGGCTAGGAAGGTTGCCCTCATCTCTACTAGATTTATATGCTGATACCTTTCTAATTCGGACCAAAGGCCAGATGTGGTGGGGTGCAGCATGTTGGCCTCCCACCCTTCTTTTAATGCATCTGAATGGAGCATCAGTTCCGAGGGGGTAACGAGAAAGTCGGCCCCTTTGCAGAGGTTCTTGTCTGCCACCCACCATCCGAGGTTCATCTGTTTCTCTAAACATATCTGGATCAGGATGTCCAGGGAATCGCTTGCTTGATTCTACTGGGACTTAAGATCTTATCCTGAGGCAACCTTTGGGAACCAGATGGGTCAGGGATGATAGGTGACCTATGAGACACAATCAGTGCTGGGCTGGGAGTTCTTCTCACCTGAAAAAGGGCCTGGCCCTGCTACCTTCCTCAGCTTCTGTACTCTTTTGCCTGATGGGAAGGCTTTGTGCTGAACGGTGTCTTTAATCATGCCTAAGTGTATCAGTCTTTGAAAGGGGAGCAGGCTTTACTTCTCCAGATTTACCATGATCCCCAGATCTTGGCAAAACCCTAGAAGTCTGTCTCTTTGTTGAAGAAGGGTAGCCCCCAAGTCTGCTAGAGTCAACCAGTTATCCAGATATCTGAGGAGGAGACTGATGCCGATTCTGTGAGCCCAAGCTGACACTAGGGTGAACACTCGTAAAAACCTGAGGTGCAGTGGAAAGTGAAGCACAACACTTTGAACTGGTATTGTTTGTTGTCGAATATGATCCTTAGATACTTCCTTGAAGATGGATGGATTGGGATCTGGAAGTATGCGTCCTTGAGATCCAGTGTACACATGAAGTCCTGTGGTCGTACCGCTTGTCTGACCGTGTCCACTGTCTCCATCTTGAACGAAGTTTGCACGACATACTTGTTCAAGGCAGTAAGGTTGATGTTCGGCCTCCAGCATACAGATGCTTTTTTCACAAGAAAGAATAGACTGAAGAAGCCTGGGGACGTGTTGAGGACCTCCTGGAGAGCACCCTTCTCCAACATGGTCTGGACTTTGGCCCTGTACCAACCATGTTTCACACAATTGTACATAATTCCTTTTGTATATATTATGCTTGTATCTTCGCTCCTCCCTTGCACTAAAACGAACATGAAAATTCCTGTCAGGTTTTTCCTCTTGTGAACTTGTCATGTCCTGTTGCCTTGAGGTTTTGTATATAAGGAGAGTGTTCCACAACAATATAACTCAGTCGTTTCCAATCTGCCTTTGAGTTCACATCCTCTCTCGGCCCGTCACATTGGTGACCCCGGAAGTCGACTCGCTCCCACCGCCTTCCACCCCCACCCCCTCGCCCCTTCATCGTTGGTACTATGGCGGACTCTACGGCAGTTGGTGCTGCGGCCGCTCCATTCAAACTTTCATCGTTTGCCAGCGGAGAGGCGTTTGCTTGGTTTCAGCGCGCAGAAGTCCAGTTTCGTATCAGGGGCGTGACTCGCTCAACCACCAAAGCGGATTATGTTCTCGCGGCGATACCCGAGGACACCTTCCCAGAAATATCCGACTGGCTTTGTGAACAAGGAGACACCCCAATAGCGTATGACGACCTCAAATCATACCTTCTGCAGCTGTACTCGCCGTCGCCAGCCGCCCGTATAGCAAAGCGTTTTCAGCTCTCGCAACAACCGTTGGGGGACCAAAGGGCTTCGCTTGCCCTCAGGGAAATGACCAGTATCGCTCGCCTTCAACCTGCCGCAGACGGCTCTCCTCGTGAGGTGAACCTACTCCGTGCCCTTTGGATACGCCATTTACCTGAACCTGTGCGCGCTGCCATACCCGATGTCGATAGTTTACCCATAAAGGACTTGATGACCAAAGCCGACGCCCTTATGGACAGCCACTTCAAGGCCTCCATCAACGCCTCCACCCCTGACGACGAGGATGCCTATTCAACGTCAACCGAAGCTGACATGAATGCCGTAGGACATACACGCCTACCCCGTGACGTGCCGAAGCGGCGACAAAGCCGCCCACCACCCACCAATCGCTCGCGCCCCAACGAACGACTTCTACAGCCACTTACTACCTCCCATCCGCCGCAGTTTTGCTACTACCACTTCAGATTCGGGGCAACCGCGAAGAAATATGCCAGAGATTGTCAGTGGCCAAAAAACGTGTAAGTAGGCCATCGCTTGTGGCGGTGGCCTCCCATGTTTCTAATCTTTTATTTTTACAGGATGCAGGAACGGGCGTGCGATTTTTGGTAGACACGGGTGCTTGTCGTTCTCTTTTGCCAAGGAAACTCTTCAAGGCACAACGTAGTCTGTCTACATCTGCCGACGTCAGCTTGGTAGCTGCCAACGGATCTGCGATACCCACCCACGGTTACGAGAGCCTCACATTATCGTTCGGAAACGGTAAATTCAATTAGAAGTTTCTCGTTGCTGACGTCACAATGCCAATCCTCGGTGCGGATTTCCTCTCTCATTTCCACCTTCTGGTCGATGTCGCCCACCGACGATTGGTCAACGCAGACTCGTACTTGTCGACACCTCTTCAACCCGCCCCCTCTAACCTCGCTCTCCACATCAGCGCACCCACGGATGCCTACGCCCACCTCCTCACGTCGTACCCGGAAGTTTTCCGTCCAGAACTTCGCCAAACCCCCACGGTTCCTGCCAAGCACGGTATTTATCACCATATCAAGACGACGGGACCCCCAGTCTTCGCAAAATTCAGACGTCTGGCACCGGAGCGATTGGCAGCCGCCAAACAGACGTTCGCCGAAATGGAGAAAATGGGCCTTTGCCAAAAGGCCTCCAGCCCATGGTCGTCACCCTTACACATCGTTCTGAAGAAAGACGGCTCCCTCCGTCCGTGCGGGGATTACAGGCGCCTGAACATGCAAACAGAACCGGATCACTACCCCCTCCCAAACATTGCCGATGTAACCTCCTACCTGCACAAAGCAAAGGTTTTCTCTACGCTCGACCTCCTGAAGGGGTATTATCAGGTGCCTATGAACCCAGAAGACATCCCCAAGACCGCCATCACCACTCCGTTTGACATATACACCTTCAATTACTCCTGTTTTGGTCTTCGTAATGCTGGGGCAACGTTTCAACGTCTCATGGATGGCATCTTAGGGGACCTCCCTTTCTGTGTATGTTATGTGGACGACATACTTGTGTTCTCCTCAAAAGAGGAATACCTCCGTCACCTGCGCATCGTGCTCGACCGCCTGCAACAAAACGGCCTTGTAGTCCGGTACGACAAGTGTACCTTTGGCGCCAACGAAGTGTCGTTCTTAGGGCACCGTATCACTCCTGAAGGAGTCCATCCATTCCCTGAGAAGGTAGCAGCCGTTCAGAATTTCCCCACGCTCTCGACCGTCAAAGCTCTGCAGGAATTCTTGGGCATGATCAACTATTATCACCGTTTTCTGCCAGCCATTGCCGCTACTCTTGCTCCCCTCTACGCCTCCCTCAAGGGCAAGCCAAAGGACTTGAAGTGGGGTCCCCTTCAAGAAGCGGCCTTCTGCAATGCAAAGAAGGCCCTATCAACTGCTGCAGCTCTCACTTTTCCTATCCCACACGCCCCTCTCCTTCTCTCCACCGATGCCAGCGACGTCGCTATTGGTGCAGTACTCGAGCAGGTGGTCAAAGGCTCGCCCCGCCCATTGGCCTTCTTCAGCAGAAAACTGTCCAAGGCAGAATCGGGTTATTCTACCTTCGATCGAGAATTGCTGGCGGTGCACTTGGCTGTCCGTCACTTTCGCCATTTCTTAGAAGGTACGCCCTTCATCATTCGCACAGACCACATGCATCTGGTGCACGCCTTCACTCGACAGTCTGACGCCTGGTCCGCCCGTCAACGCCGACATCTCTCCGCCGTGGCTGAATACAATTGCACCCTCCAATACGTCCCTGGGAAAATGAATCCCGTTGCTGATGCCCTGTCAAGAAACACGTTGGGTGCCGTTCAACTGGGATTGGATTACAACGCCCTGGCTGAAGCCCAACGACAGGATCCAGAGTATCAAGCTTGTAGGACATCCTGCACGTCCCTCCGTTGGGAGGATTTTCCCCTCGAAAACTCCAACACCACCCTCCTCTGTGACGTCAGTACTGGTAGACCGCGACCTTGGATTCCTGCTCCCATGCGCCGACAGGTGTTTGATTTCATCCACGGCCTTTCACATCCCTCGTGCCGTTCTACTGCACAGCTGCTGAAGGCAAAGTTCATTTGGCACAGCATTTCTAAGGATGCTAAGGATTGGGTCTGTGCCTGTACTTCTTGCCAAACTTCCAAAGTACATCGACACACGGATTCAGGAGTGGGCACCTTTCCTCAACCTCAGCGTCGTTTCGCACACATTCACGTCGACGTTGTAGGCCCCCTACCCACATCACAAGGACATCGTTACCTGTTTACCGTCATCGACCGCTCCACTCGTTGGCCTGAAGCCATTCCCATGGAAACTGCAACGTCCGCCTCATGTACATCTGCCTTACTCTCTGGATGGATTTCAAGATTCGGTATCCCTGAGCATATTACTTCTGACAGGGGAACCACTTTCACCTCTCAATTATGGACGTCATTAGCGAATCTCCTTGGCATCACCCTACATCAGACAACGGCCTACAACCCCGCTGCCAATGGAATGGTTGAACGTTTTCATCGCACCCTCAAAGCAGCTTTGATGTCCCGCTGCAAGGATTGCAACTGGTTTACTCAGCTACCCTGGGTCCTCCTTGGACTAAGGACCACTCCTAAAGACGCCCTCGACGTCTCGGCAGCCGAAATGGTGTATGGCGACCCGTTGGTCGTCCCTGCCGAGTTTTTTCCTTCTACAACCTCCTCCGACGATCTCCAGTGCATACGTCACGTCGTGGGAAAATTTACTCCATGCCGCCAGTCTTACAAGCCCCCAGCGAAGCATCACATACCAACGGACTTGCACTCTGCAACGCACGTCTTCCTGCGCAACGACACCAGCAAGCCACCGTTAACGCCCCCTTACACGGGACCTTTCCTTGTGATCCGACGCAGTCCGAAAGCATTCCTCCTAAACATTCGGGGCAAAGAAGACTGGGTCTCCATTGATCGTCTAAAACCTGCTTATCTTCAGCCAGATGACCCGCCTACAGTTCGCCTCTCTAGATCAGGGCGCCCTTTTTAACATGTACAGTATGTCATTTTTAGGGGGGGAGCCATGTACCAACCGTGTTTCACACAATTGTACATAATTCCTTTTGTATATATTATGCTTGTATCTTCGTTCCTCCCTCGCACTAAAACGAACATGAAAATTCCTGTCTGGTTTTTCCTCTGTGATATTGTCTGTCTTGTGAACTTGTCATGTCCTGTTGCCTTGAGGTTTTGTATATAAGGAGAGTGTTCCACAACAATATAACTCAGTCATTTCCAATTTGCCTTTGAGTTCACATCCTCTCTCGGCCCGTCACAGCCCAAAGGGCCAACTCCTTCACAGTTACCTTCGCTTATTTTTTCGTGTAGGAGTTTGACGGCACTGGATCCCGAGTCGGTGTAGGGAGAGATTAAATGAACGGGATGCAATACCCTGAACGAATCACTGCGACCGTCCAGGGTTCAGCCGCGAGCTGCAGCCACCTCTGGCAGTGGCTTTGCAGGCATCCCCCCACAGGTGGCAAGTGGGAGGATTGCCCATCTTAGCAGGAGTGGCCTTGGCCACCACCCATTTCCCTTCCCTCCACGGAAGGACTTAGACCTTATACGATCTATGTTGTGAAAGGGTTTCTTGGAGATCTGCGTTGTGGGAGCCATAGCCCTACTTGTCTGCTGTTTTGGTGGAGGTTGTTTCTTTTGTGGCGTAGCTTGGTAGGACCTCGATGTCAGGGCCCTTAGGGAAGGGAGTACCGGTTAGACTTCCTCCATCTCTCTGCCACCCGCTCGACGTCTTGCAGCTCCAGACTTTTACAGTTGAATTTTTCTTGTGAAAAAGGTGACGGGAGGCTGGAGACCAGTCATAAATTTCTCCCCCCTAAACAATTTTGTTATACACTCTGTTCAGGATAGAGATGGCAGACACGGTCATCAAGGACACATACTTCCAGATCCCAATCCATCCATCTTCCAGGAAGTATCTCGGATTCATACATGAGGACATGATATACCAGTTCGTCTTGCAACAGACCCTCAGGTCTTTACTAGGTGGTTCGCCCTTGTGTCAACTTGGGCTCACAAGAATGGCATTCGTCTCCTCAGATATCTCGACGACTGGCTAGTTCTGGCAGACTCAGAGACTACCCTTTTTCATCACCGAGACATGCTTCAAGAGTTTTGTCAGGATTTGGGGTCTTGATAAATCACAAAGTCATCACTGCCTCCTTCTCAGAGACTGGTATACCTTAGTATGATCATAGACACCGTCCAACAGAAAGTCTTCCCACCAGACAAAAGAGTACGCAGGCTGAGAGAAGTGGCATTACCCTTCCTCAGACGGGAAGATCTACTGACTTGTCAATGGTTGCGTCTGTTAGGTCACCTAACCTCTCTCCTCTGTCTAATTCCAAACGGCTGCCTCAGGATAAGATCCCTGCAGTGACAGCTGAAGTCTGTGTGGAACCAACACTTAGATCTGATGGACATTCAAGTTCCAGTCGCTCAAGAACAAGTGACGAAAACTTTTGCTGAGGTTAAGATCTTCTCGTCCCTCCTCCGGACTTGAAGCTCTATACAGTTGCAGCAAAAGAAGGATAGGGGCCCCGCTCGCTGTATCACACGATTTCCGGCCTTTGGTCAGAGTCCGAAAGGTATCAGCATATAAATCTTCTAGAGATGAGAGCAGCATTCCTAGCTCCTCATCAGTTCCAACAGTTGCTGGTAGGTCACTCTGTGGTGTTGATGAGGGACAACACCACAGTAGTGGCTTACAAGGCGGTACCTTTTCACATCCTATATGCTTTCTTGCAGTAGAGATTCTGAGATGATCAGAAGAACATTCGGTGTCCCTATTGGCTTGCTTCATTCTAGGCAAGAGGAATGTGCTTGCGGACAATCTGAGCAGAGCGACTCTGATAGTAGGCTTCGAATGGTCTTTGAATCCTCTGATTGCCAACAAAGTCCTGACTTTGTGGGGTTCCCCGACAGTAGACCTGTTCCCGACATCTCTAAACAGCAAGCTTCCACTGTACTGTTCTCCTGTCCCAGACCCTCAGCCTCTATGGCAGGATGCATTTCAACAACAGTGGCACAACATCGACGTGTATGCCTTTACCCCGTTCTGTCTGATGAGAAGATTGCTCAATATGAGCATTTGAAAATCTAATGATGACCCTTGTAGCTCTTTCATGGCATCACGCAGAGTGGTTCCAGGATTTCCTGCAATAACTGGTACTGTAGATCTATCGAGAGAACTCCCTTCACAACCAAATCTACTCA
>NC_090743.1:13773134-13815634 GCF_036898095.1 Palaemon carinicauda
GTTTGTTTGATCCTCTTTACTTGATGTTAAGATGTCCGTTTCTTTCAATGTAAATTCGTGTAATAAAGCAAGATTAGGTTAAATACACCTTCATGTTTTTACTCCATCATTGATTTGATTATGTATACAGTATTATGAATATATACTCTCGGGACAGTATACCCGATTTGTTGGAAGGAGTAAGCAAGTCTAAATAACTTAAGAATAACAAGTGTGTTAGCGAGTGACTTAGTATGTAATCTCTATGCCTCGAAGGTAAAGATCCTTGTCTTTAACTTTACTACAATACATCACTGCTCCCATCCATTACCATTGTCTCGATAATTACTTAACGTAAAATTCCAGTCCATTATCTCACTGGGGTCCCTGAGATGGAGCCGAAACAGAGCCCAAGAGTGGAGATGACCTTAGACCTGACAAAGCTAGAGTAGGCCATCAAATTACTTTTATGTCACGTGTGGAATTTTCAGGCCTGTGGACAGAGTACAGTTTTTTTCATTTAGAGTCAAGGTTTGTGAACTACGTGATCAAAGTTATTGACAGGGTGTTTGTGCCTTGAGTGATAGTACACCTTTTCCTCCCCTGCTGATCTTTGCCTACTGACGTAGGGAGAATTTCCCCAAACAACAAATTCTCACTCAACAGTTAAATAAACAAAAACACTTTTCTCCACATGTGTTATTTTCCATTTATTATTACATTATGTTCTAATAACTACTTAATTTACAGGTACATATTAACAGTTAGTTTAGGTATATTGAATAGTTCATATGTATTTGGCTATACAGTATTTCATTGTAATTATACTGTAGCTTTATTATAAGATATAATGTGGTGTTCTGTAGCGTTTAGAACATATTAGGCCATTTACTGGAGCTTCCGGTGCACTGCTTACCAGTACCGAAACCACAAGCGTTTGGGTAGGATGCTTTTCAACATCCATGGGACAAGATGGATATCTATGTGTTCCCCTCCTTCTGCCTAGTAAGGAGGCTATTGAACAGTGTAAGGGCATTGCAAAATCTAGTAATGACCCTCATAGCTCTGCTGTGGCAACATGCAGAATGGTTTCCAGACCTTATGCATCTGCTCATAGAGGCACCAAGAGAGCCCCTCCACTTTCCGAGCTACTTTGCCAACCACACATGAAGATTTTCCACCAAGCAGTACCATCACTACATCTTCACACCTGGAGGCTATCAAGCAACTACTCACAAGAGAGGCTTTTCGAACCAGTTGCCAGGCGCATGGCAAAATACCTCGGGGAGTCGCTGTCTGCGGTGTATCACGCGAAGTGGTCTGTCTTTTGTGGTGGGTGTCATTAATGGGGTCTCTCTCCACTCAGTGCGTGTATTTTAGCAGTAGCAGAGTGTTTACTATACCTCAGGGAGGAAAAACTCAACTCGGTATTGGTGGTAAAAGGCTTTCGTTCAGTTTTGAACATTGTCTTCGAAATGAATCAAGTTAACGTTTCCTCCTCGACAGATTAGTTGAAAGTTAGACTTCCTCCTTGAAACATTTTCAGGGTCTTAGTTTCACGGAAAGGAGCTTCTAATGAGCCTCTACGTCAAGCCTTGGATAAGGACTTGACCCTAAAGATGGTTTTCTTTTGCCCCTGACCTCTGCAGGTAGAGTCAGCGAGCTACATGGTCTTTCATACGACATCACCCATTCAAGGGGATGGGTGGCAAGTCACACTTAATTTTGTCCCTGAGTTTGTTGCAGACTCAAAATCCATCCTTAGTGAATCCTAGATTCGGGCCCTTTCAGATTGGGAGTCTCTGATTCGTACAGACAATATTGATCAACTGTTACTATGCCCCGTAAGGACGATGAGGTTATATCGCATAAGCATGAGAAGAACTTGACCCCAGATCATCAAGCTGTTCATCCGCACTGGGAAGTCCAAGAGGAGAATAACGAAGAACTCAATCTCCTTGGATCAGGCAAGTAATAGAAATGGCACGGGCCTCAGACACCTTGGCGACAGGTAGACGTCCTCGTGCCCATGATGTCAGGGGAGTAAGTACTTCCCTGGCATTCCTAAAGAATTTTTCTGTTCTACAGGTACTTCAAGCAGGCAGTTGGAAACATCAAACAATTTACCTCCCGCTACCTGCAAGACATAGCCCACAAGAGCCTAGACACATTCTCAATAGGTCCTGTGGTGGCTGCTCATAACATGATCTAAACAGCTGAGCTTCCTTTTGTGACAAGTATTAGAGGTTTGAGGGTTGAGGTTACACGCAAAGTAAGTCTAGGATGAATGTGGGAGTGACTGGCCACTTCCTATTTATCTTCTTTCTTTGGTGCAGTATTTTGGGAACTATGCACAGCTGACCTTGTTCTTCTGTGGGTCAGTTTCATGCACTTTGGACAACCGCATATACATGTATATACAGTATGTGTTATGTCCCCGTCCTCCTGTCAGTGGGAGGCAGGAAGAAATATACATTATTAGAGCGCCATGGCCCGAATAGCTACGATGTATGTTCCAAGAGATTAATTCCTTACTCTCCAGCAATGATTGCCCAGGCCGTTATCGTACTATGATAACATGGTGCAGGATCCCTCAAGGTATCACTATACAGGCTGTCCTGGGACAGTTGCCAGCCAGTCTGTTTTGGACTTCCACCCACCTAAAGGTGAGTCTCCACAGTAAAGAGTGGAAGGTTTGTATTTTGCACAGGAACAAATAACAAATTTGGAAATAATTTTTATTTTTCCCAGCAATACAAACCTGGAGCTCTTTACACACACTAACCCTCCAGCACCAACCCCCTGAAAGTCCTGCCGCAATTACAAAAGTGATGGTTAGTCACTAGTGCTGGTGTGAGCGGGAGAGTTAAACCCCTCCCGCTAACTAGTGGTGGGTAGTTACACCCTGACAAAAAAACTTTTTGCCAAAATAATACTCCACAGTAAAGAGGTCCAGGTTTGTATTGCTAGGAAAAATAAAAATTCTTCCAAATTAGTCGTTTTTAAAGTTAATGAGTTTTTAAGGGTGTAATCTTATGACTAGTGATTGCTTTTGTTGTGTAAATTTTCAATGAAATATTTACTTTCACAGGTGGTAATAAGAAGCGTTCTACTGTGTGGAGACATTTTCAAGAAGAGGGAAATGATAAAGTCAGCTGTAGAATATGCCGTGAAAAACTGGCAAAACATGGAAATACATCTTCAATGCTGCGACACCTTCGCGGAAAACACCCACAGTTGAAATTACCCTTGTTTCAGAGTGAAAGGTAAAATATTCTCATTGTTATTTTGGATGATTTTTTATGACTTTGTATTTCCACCAAATTACAAACTCTTATTTTATGCTGAACTGCCAATCTTGATTATTTTGAAACCATACAAATTAAAGGAACTGCTATTGGCATCAAGTAGATTAGCCATTTGTTAAGTGACGATGGTTGATTTTGTGTATTTTAAAGACATAATTCTTATTGTTATTACTGTGCTAGACACGTTACAATCTTGGTTGGAAAAGCAGAATGCTACAAGCCCAAGGGCTCCAACAGGGAAAGTAGCCCTGTGAGGAAAGGAAATAAGGAAATAGGAAATAAGCTATATAAGTATTGAATATAAAATATTTTAAGATCAGTAATAACGTTAAAATCGATCAGTCATACATAAACTTAAAAAATTAGACTTATCAACCTGTTTAACATAAAAGGATTTACAAAAAGTTTGAACTTCTGAAGTTCCTCTGATTCAACTTCCTGATCAGGAAGATCATTCTATAATCTGGTCATAACTGGAATCAAATTTCTAGATTATTGTGTAGTACTGTATTGTACCTTGTGATGTAGAGGGCCAGACTAGTGCTACATACAGGATGGTATAGTCAAGGAAGATTCAAGTGCAATGAATGATCAGAATAATGAAACACCTTATGTAACATGTATAAAGAACTAACTGAATGACAGTGTTAGAGATTAATATCCAGATCAGGAATAAGAATTTTAATAGGCGGTAAGTTTCTATTCAACAAATTAAGACGAAAGTCGGCTGTAAACCAGACAGGCGAACAGTTGTACGTCAGTATATGACCTTTATCCCTTCTAGGAGCAAGCTCAGAACCCAAAATGCTCATAAACCAAAGCACTTTTTCCAATTGAAAATAAAGGGAATTCATTTGATGCATTTCATACATCCATAAATACACATACTGAACAGTACACTCATTTTTAAAGGTTTGCAATGTTATTCAAGGAGCAAATTATAACCCCTAACATAATACAGATTAATAATTCATAACAACAAATAATGTAAAAATATAGACAAATTATCTCACATTTTGAGGAGAGTTGTGCCAGCATACAGGAGGGGGAGGAGTCTCTTTCCGGGAGAACTTGAGGTAAAATATTGGTAGTTCTCTTTCTGGAATGTCCCTATTACTACTATGACAGAATCACTTAATTTACATTTTTTCTGGCACCCTATACAAACCTTTTTGCTCTTTACAGTGGATATTATTTTGGCAAAAGCTGAAAACTAGCCAATTTAGTTAGGTATAAATACTCGCTGCTAGTTAGGGGGGTTGTTAGAATGGTCACCCTGCTCACACCTGCACCAGTAACGTGATGTCACCTTTTATTTTGGCTTGGTGGAGAACGGACGTGCTGTCGTAGTCTTCCGTCAACCCTTTACTTTTTCCAACGATTGAATACAAACTGGCTTAAACTTCAAGAAATTTCTACTTCTCTTTCTTTCGGGGTGATTGTAACGTGAGGCTCCATGATGTGGGTTTGTCTTGGCATTGAAGAGTGCCGATGCAGCACCTTCATGCAAGGTGTGGAGAAGGATCCTCGTCCTTTGTCCTGCATGCAAAGGTCACTCCAGTATGCAGAATTCTCCTTGAGAGTTGTGTAGGGAGTATCCATCCTTCCAATGCCTGAGGTTCGGTAGGTGGTAGAAGAAAAAGGCCAAGGTGGACTCTTCCCTTTCGAGTTCATCCTCGAAGGCGAAGAAACTTCACCACCTTACTCTGTCGGGTCGTTCCCGTCACTTTGACTCTGCTTCATCTGTCTCCTCCAAGGAGCAGTTGAGTAAGAGTGGTGGTCTTTTGACGCCCCTGACAACCTTGTGGTTTTGAGGACTCCATCGCTTATCTTAGAGAAGCGGTCCCACCCTTGTACGTAGGGGAGTCTATTTCTGCTGCTGCTGTGTGTCGGTTATGGCCTTGCATAGGGCTTCCAGGTACCCTGTGCAAAGAACAGCTGCTCGAGGTTCTTTGATTAGGGACACAGCGATAGTGTGCACCTGGCTGCCTCCACAGGGCTTGACCTTGGTCCTTCCCTTAGAGACGTCGGAGGTCATGTACTAAAGGAGCGTCTCATGTCACTACCCGTAATAACTTCAGCTTCTGCTTTTCCACCCTTCGTTCGTCCTGCTTCGGTGGACGAGCAAGAACAGTGACAGATGAGTACCCCTCAGTGTTACCCTTTGGGGTGAACCTAGAAACTAGCTAAGGCTATGTTTTGCAGGTCCCAATTTATGATGCCTGCCCCCAACCTAAGCCTTCTCAGCATGTTCATGGTGCGCAGAATCCGCTGCATGGAGCTCTTCCACCCAATGAGGAGCAGCACTCGTCTCATTCACGAGAGAGGCTAGCTCTTGGGAACATAACTTTTCGGAGCTTGACGATGGTGGAGTTAGGTGGCTGTTCATAGCTCCTGCCGCTTGCCAGCATGCCCGTAGTACACTACAAAACGTTCTCCATACAAAAATTTTTACGTTTCGTGAGGCTAGTTCCTTCAGGATCTGTGCATCGGGCTTTGACCTCTCATAAGGGAGAACCTGCTGTTTTGTCAGCGCACCAGCACATAGCAACACCCCAGCCTTCTTTACCTTCTCGGGAACAAAATCCTCCTCATTTAGGAGAGGGTAAGGCTGCTCACCAACCTCCTGCAGGAGGGAGCGAGAGTGCTTTTCCCTAAAGCAGGCTAGCGTGTTGAAGCACAGACCCTAGTCTTGCGCGGTGTCATGCAGCCATCCACCAAGCACCAGTGAGGTTTGGGTGAGCTTCTCTGCCTGACAAATATGATGTCTCCAGGTGGTATCTTGCATCCATAAGATCAACTCCTTGTGAGAACTGGATCAGGTTGCCACAGAAGAAAAAGGATACCATTCTGGACCTCTTCTGTGACAACCCCGGCCCACCAAGACTAAGGTAGCCTTGCCTTGTTCTAGAGTAGTTAAGGGTGCCAAGAAGAGGGTTTATGCCCAAGTGGAAGGAGTTTCATAGCTCTTTCAGGTCGGTGAACTCGCTTAGTTTGCTTCCTCCTCCTTATGTATCTCGGAGGAACTATTTTGAGATTGTAGATGATGATTTGTCTCCCCTTCCTTTGGAACCAGCAATTCTAGCCTTGACTCAGAATATGCTTCTAGATAGTGTTGTTATTGTTACTTGCTAAGCTACAACCCTAGCTGGAAAAGCAGGATTCTATAAGCCCAGGGGCTCTAACGGGTAAAATGGCCTATTAAGGAAAGGAAACAATGAAAAATGAAATATTTTAAGAACAGTAACAACATTTAATGTAAATATTTCCCATATAAACTATAAAAACTTTAACAAAACAATAGGAAGAGAAATTAGATAAAATTGTGTGCCCTAGTGTACCCTCAAGCACGAGAACTCTAACCCAAGACAGTGGAAGACCATGGTACAGAGGCTATGGCTCTACCCAAGAATAGAGAACAATGGTTTGATTTTGGAGTGTCTTTCTCCTAGAAGAACTGCTTACCATAGCTTGCTTCTTTGTCTGTGGCTTTCATGGCGGCAGATGCTGCAAACATAGAGAAGTTCTCAAAGTGCTCTTTGCAAGCCGCTTCATGGTTGGACTACTGGTTGGGATCGGTTGGATACCTCCTCAGGACTGAAGACTTTTCAAGTGGCCAGAAGAAGAAAGCAATGTATGCCTTCCTTTTCTCAGGCGCCAGGATCGTGAAATTCCTTACTCACAACGTTCTCAACCAGTGGGTCAACAGGGTTTGAGAAGTCGTGATGCTGTCATCTCAAAATTTCATCAGCAGGTACCTTTTCAGGTTGTTGGGGAACAGTTTGTTTCGTAACTGGAATACAAACCTTTCGGCGAAGCTGAAAGGACGAGCCATTAAAATTTAGAGAGGGTTAACTACCCAGCCCGCTAGTTAGCGGGGGTTAGGATAGTTAGCTACTCTCCCACTCACACACCTGTGAATGAGCTCAATTTGCTTTTGGCTCGGATGGTGAACGGTCGTTGCCGCTCTTTATCCTCACCAAATATTTGGACTGCCTTTAATGCTGTTTGTGCTTTCTCTGTTTCAGTGTACAGTATGTGTGTTTAGTTCTGCCGACCAGGCGTACCTGAACTGGACTTGAAGGCTGGCCTTGTGGTACCTTCGTATCTACCGAGGACACCGATCCTCACACCCTTTGTCCCTTCTGCAGAGGTCAACGGTGTGGTGGTGATAACAAGTGTAATGAGTTTCAGGAGTGGTCTGCCTCCCAGTGGGGAAGGTTTGGCGAAGGCGTAAGAAGAAGTCTAAGCAGGATTCTTCTGTTGTGATGTTTTCTTTGAAGCAGAAAAACCCAAGGCTTCTTTTTCCACTTTCCAACCTTCCTCTGAGGCTCCTGTTTGCTCGGTATCTTACGAGAGACCGTCGACTAGTAGCGCAGGCCCTTTAATACTGGTCAACCTCGGTCCTCAAGAGATGGTGTCCCCCACAGCGAAGCATCCCTGCCTCTCCCCCCGGGGGAGTTAATGACTTTCTCCTTTTTTCCGGGTGTGGTCATCCTTGGGGTTACCGAGTCGCCCTCCAAGTATAACCTGCTGCAACTCCTTCGCTGTGGTGCTAGTGTGCAGCCCTCGTCGATGTCAGAGGTGGATCCTCTTGCCTGCGTCGATGTTGTTGTGTCAAAGATGTCATCTGCTGCCCATCCTGCCGATGCCCCTGCCCCTTCAGACTCTTACGCCGTTGCTGTTGACTGCGCTTCCCCCTTGCTGAACCTCCTTTTGAGGGGGAAGCAAAGTCCTTCGTCCGTTTATCCTGTGAGTGTTGCTTCCCCTCCGGGAAGTTCACTCATAGAGACTCCTCTTCAGAGGACTGCTGCTGCTAAAGGTCAGTCTGGGGTGTGGAAACATAAAAATACGTTCATAGCCTACTACCTGCAAGACGTGACCCACAGGAGGCTTGATACGTTCTCTATCAGCTCTGTGGTGGCTGCACAACAGCTGGTATAATACCTCGAGCTCCTCATTGGACAAGTAGCAGAAGGTTGAGGGCACTGTTACCCATTTTTAGTCTGGGTTAATGAAAAGGTATGACTGGCTCTTATTCTTTTCTTCATCCTCCCCTCTCTTGGGGGAAAGCAGGAGCCTGGTTTTTCTGCACAAGGTGACCTCAAACCACTGCTGCTAAACCATGCTTCTTTATGTACCAGTACTGTATTAAGTTAATACTGTTGCGTCCCCATACCCTGACAAGGTGGTATTGGGAAAGTCTTGGTTACAACAGTTTTTCCTGTAAAGACTCTGAATAACTTTTACCTTGACAGTCGCCTTGCTTATCTCAGCACATAACTTGCGTAGGCCGCAGACCTTGCGTAGCAAGGTTTAGCGAGGTGTAGGGGCTCCTTATTTGTGGTAACTACCTATTTAAAATAAAGAGCCCCTGGGTAGCCAAAAAGCCATTTTGGCAAGGATGTCCACCCTTCTAATTTGCGAGTCACCCATAATGAATAGCGTAGCTTTGTATTCCAGTTACGGAACAAGTAACAAATTTGGAGATAATTTTTATTTTTCCTAATGATACAAACCCTTAAATAGCACTATTTATACAAACTTACTTGCTAACCCTATCTCCCTGTGAGCTCATTCACAGGTGTGTAAGTGGGAGAGGTAGCTAACTACCCCCTCCCCCTCCCGCTAAGTAGCGGGATGGGGAGTTAACCCTCACTAAATTTTAATCGCTCGTCCTTTCAGCTCTGCCGAAAGTAATACAGTAATGCCTCACAACACAAAATTAATTCATTCTAGAGTGGCATTCGTAACTTGATTTTTTCGTGTTGTTAGTCACATTTTACTTGTAAATTGCCTAATTCGTTCCAAACCCTACAAAACACCACATGAAATCTTATAATAAACCTACAGTATAATCACAATGAAATATTGTACAGCAAAATACATTTGAACCGTTCAATATACCTAAACTAACTGTTAATACATTTAAATTAACTAGTTATTAGAACATAATGTAATAATAAATGGTAAATAATACAATACTGTACATTCAGTACAATACTATACATATACAAAATATACAGTACTATATGTACTGTACTAGTATAGTTACCCCTACTATAGACTACAGCTACATTTTCTATTGCGTAAACCCATTTTTTTAACTTTTTATAATAGGTGACTAGTTTATTCTGGCCTGGCTAGCAAAAATCTTTTCTTAACGTGAAACATTTTTAGCAAAGTGAGTCATGAAAATATTTGCATCTCATTTTGCAGCGTGAAAATTTCGTAAGGAGATTCTTTCATGAAGAGAATTATGACTGTATCCCTAATAAATAGCTAAAGGTTTGTATCGTTAGGAAAAATACAAATTATCTCTGAATTTGTCATTTTAGGTTAGGTTGCTTGCCTGGTTTACCTTTTCCCTTACCTACCCTCCACCTTCAGTGTACGATTCAGCTAGTTGAACCTCAGGTTAGCTTCATAGAAATAAATGGAATTTTGATAATAGAATTATTTCAATATTGAATTCATACCCATGCCATGCTACTTGCCATAAAGCGCCATATACTTGGTGGTAGTATACTAAGGGGTGAGGGAATGTAAGTATGAAAAAATGGGATTTTTTTTTTTTTTTTTTTTACAGATGAACCTCAGGTGAGCATTGATATAATAAATTTTATTAGAATTATGTTTCAATAAAAAAAGAAATAGCAAGTAGAATGATGGAATTTTTTTTTACAAAGAGAAAGTGAGTGTCATTGAATTAGCTGCCACTTAATTTTATCTTAAATTTTTTTTTTAATTACTTTTTTATTATTAACTAGGTACTGTTCAAGTTATATTTGTATTAATCTTGCTTATGCCAGTACTGTACAGTAGTGTTTACAGTACTCTTCTTTTATGTTTGCTATATGAAGTGAATTAACTTTACATAATTTGTGTAGAAATTAATTCATCACACATGTGGAGTACTGTACTACTGTTTTGTAAAGTATAATGGAGAATTAGCATTCATGGTAGTATATTACAACTATATGCCAATAGAATTTAATTTAAAAGTACATCATAGAAGAAATCTTGAATTGATTACTAAATGTTATAGTTATTGGCATTTTTTCTTCCAGTAATAGAAAATCCAGTCGCTTTCACCTGAAAACAAACATCACAGAGTCCAGGTTTATGTCAATATGTGATCGCCTATTACGTAACAACCAGCTTACTGACTGCACGCTGGTTGCTGAAGGCCAGTTTGTTCAAGCACATCGTTTGGTACTGGCTTCCTGCAGGTATGTTTTAGCCAGTGTTGTACTTTTTATATATTTAAGTATAATAAAGTTCATCTAAAAGCATATGGCGATTTGGACACAAATACAAGCCTTAATATTGTATCAAAGCTGTTAATGGGACCATCATTATTTAGGTTTGTACGGTGGATTTTTTAGTTACAGTATATAGTTAGATGTGAGGTTAGTTATTTACACACTCGTTTCCCCAGACTTCCATCCCTTTATTGTTGATGGGTTGGCTTGTGATATTCTTTATTTATAAAAGAACGCCACATTGAAGTAATGTTCTGTCTTTGAATCGGTTGCACTCATTAACTTCTTAGATATTTAATGAATAACTCACATGACCCAATCCCAGAATTCATATAATTCAAAATGACTTACAGTTAAACATATTTTTTTTGTTATTGTCCATTTCTAACCCACTGTATCACATATTGGAAACAAATCCTTGAAGTAAATTTTGTAAGACCCTTCAACATTTTCAGGTTATTTAATCATTAAATTTCCAATGTGCTGCAATATTGATATTGTATAAGGGTTTAATTGAAAGCACACATTTTGGGCCAGCCTTCTGATAGTTGAGGTTGTAACTTGGTGGTCTTGTTAAGCATCTGACTCTCAGTACTTGATGTATATAGTACAGTAGTTTGAAACTACTGTAAATTGGCTTGAGCTTTCAATATTTTTTTTTTTTTTTTCTCATTCACACTTTCATGGCACAATTTGTCGAAACATTTTTATTATTTTCAAAGACCCTAAAGGTGTATAGAAATACCTCTAGGTTTATCTGCAGTGGTGCAGTCCAGATGTCAGTTTTTATAAAAGACAGAACTCTTTGAATTTTAGGAGCTTGAAAAATATTGTTTTTATTCCTTATGCGAGAATCCCTTTTTAAAACTCCAAATAAATCCCTTTTTTCATGATTATTATTATTATTATTATTATTATTATTATTATTATTATTATTATTATTATTATTATTATTATTTTTACAATCTAAGCTACAACCCTTTTTGGAAAAGCAAGATGCTATAAGCCCAAGGGCTCCAACAGGAAAAAATAGCCCAGTGAGGAGAGGAAATAAGGAAACAAGAGAAGTAATAAACAATCAAAATAAGATATACTAAGAACAGTAACAACATTAAATCAGATCTTTCATATATAAACTATAAAAGTTTAAAAAAATATGAGGAAGATAAATGGTACAGAGGCTATAGCATTACCCAAGACTAGAGAACCATGGTTTGATTTTAGAGTGTCTTTCTCCTAGAAGCGCTGCTTACCTTAGCTAAAGTCTCTATCCTACCCTTACAAAGAGCAAAGTAGCCACTGGACAATTACAGTGCCGTAGTTAACCGTTGTGAGGAAAAATTGTTTGGTAATCTCAGTGTTGTCAGGTGTATGAGGACAGAGAAGAATGTGGAAAGAATAGGCCAGAATATTCGGTGTGTGTGGGTAGGCAGAGACAAAAGGAGCCGTAACCAGAGAGAGAGAGGGAGCCAGTGTAGTACTGTTTAATCAGTCAAAGGACCCAGTAACTCTTTAGTGGTGGAGATATTTAAAAAACGGTATGAATGATATCTAAAAATGCGGCATACAAATCCGAGTCCTTTAATTAATATGATTGATTCAGCATGAGCTGGAGTTTGTTGTTAAAGTTGGATAATGAGCAATTATCCAGCTTAGGAGAGGTAACGGGACCATTCTCTCCAAGACAGTACTTACAGCTTGATGTTGGAAAAGTCTCCTTGGCTTTCCTCGGAGAAGCTTGTTCCTTTTGGTGGATAACTTGTTGGGTTCCAGATATTCCCTGTTCTATCCTGTTCCATTGGGACAGGAAATACGGGTTGATTTTACATGGTGACTAGAAGAAGAAAACCTCACCAGGCGAGTCTCTCTTAACTCCCCGCTTTCAAACATGCAGCTGTTCTAAGATGCGTTGAAGGAGAGGCAGGGCTATTACTTGGCCAACATGATAGTATCAAGTGAGTAGTCAGCAGAAAAAGTACCTCTGCATGAAAATATGGAGTTACAACAAGAATTTTAAGAATGTTTTGAGGAGGTACTCATTAATGTTGATGTGTAATAACACTACCATAGTAGCTTACCACAATGCCCAAGGAGGCACGGTTTCCCTACTTCTTTGCAGGTCGACAGATAGGATGCAAATTTTGGGCAGCTAATCATATACATTCTAGGGACGAGGAATGTACTAGCAGATATACTTTAGTTGCTCGAGATAGGCTGTAGGGCCAGAATAGTCCTTACATCATTGCATAGCAGAAAGGTTTCTTGACCTGTGGTGCTCACCTGAAATGTACCTGTTAGCCACATTGTTTACTCAGTAGAAGAGGCCAGGTATGATTATGTAACTTGTTGCATTGCCACACAAAACCAGAATGAGGTTATCTTTCTTGGCTTTTGAACCTAGAGACCATGAATGGCACTCATATGGATTAAGGTGCAATTGTTTATCTTTTTCCTGGACAAGCCCATTTCATCACCACTGAAAATTTACTCTGGAAGTTAGCCTGTCTTATCCCAGACTTTTTTGAGGAGTTCATAGAGGATGATGCTGCTTTGGCAGCTGCAAGAGCTTTAAGTTCTTGTGTCTGTGATGCAAAGAAAAGCTATCATCAACCATCCCTTACCAGCCTTAAACTTTCTCCTTTTGTTCCCCCTGTTCCAACTTACTAATTCTATGAGAGGTTAAGTACTTTTTCATTAATACTTTGCCCTCAATGGAGAAATGCTTTTGTGACGCATCCTCTATCCGCATAATGCTCTGTCTTTGCAAGCGCTTTGTCAAGAACCTTAGAGACAATATTTGCCTTTTTAGTCAGCCAAAACAGTTATGAAATTTTATCTTGTTTCACCTCTATTGAGTGGATGCATGACTTGTTTCATCAAACTTACAGCCCACTTTGGTAAATAGAAGGTCTCATTTAGTATGTCAAAGGGTGTCTTTGTGTAGTGGGTTTGCATGAAAAGATTATTTACAATGAAATTATTTTTGTTTTTTTGTTTAGATTCATTGGAAATTCATGAAGATAGTAGTATTGTAGCTTTACATGTTCATTTCTACTATCAATATCATTATTACAATATTATTGGTATGATGCTGATTATGTAATATTTATTTATCATTATTTATCATTATATATCATTTATTATTATTCATTCAAAGTAGTTTCATTAGACTTAAGTCACATTGTGAAAATAGAAAATAATTTCCATCTACCATGGCACTTCCCTATTTTAGGAGGTAGCCAACATGAACAAAGAACAAAAGGAGATTTTTTCATTGTTTCTTCAGATCCATAAATGCAAGATATATTTCTTTATCTTTTGCCAACTATTTCCCACATATCTGCTTAACTGTAAATATCTGATCCATACATCCCCTACTTAGAAGAGGATATAGACAGAAAATAAAAGATTGCAAAGAAATCAGACAGACACCTTTAAGGCTACTTAAAAAAAACATTCATCACTGGCTACATTTTGCCCTTTTTTATACAGTACTCTGTAGTCGGTACCATCTGTGGAACAGATAAAATGGAAATTTCCCACAATTTAGAAAATACACTTTTATTTTTAGATTTTCATATATTTTTTTTTTTTTTTTTATAGTTGGGGACTAGATTTTTCTATAGAATAACATATTTAAATTTCTTTTTCAGTGAGAGTTTTGAAGAGATATTCAGAAACGTAACTCAAATGAACCCTGTCATCGTTCTTCGTGACATTTCAATTCAAGAATTACGGGGTTTGATAAACTACATGTATAAAGGAGAAACTCTTGTTAAATCAAACGAGCTTCATGGACTTCTGAAAGCAGCAGCTCAGTTGAAAATTAAAGGTAGGTTTGAAATTCATTTGTTTTAAATCTTTAATAGAGAGAAGTTTCAAGTTAACACACATGCACACACACACACTCTCTCTCTCTCTCTCTCTCTCTCTCTCTCTCTCTCTCTCTCTCTCTCTCTCTCTCTCTCTCTCTCTCTTTCTTTTACCATTGCATTTAACTTCAGTCTCCTTTCTGCTTTTACATAATCGTAATTAAAAAATATTGTGTGCATGCGAGTGTCTGAGGTGCTTTAGTTACTAACACCCATAACATATAAGTACTGTACAGATACTGTAAACTACGTACATACACGTAGCCTACATTTTAACACCAAGGAATCTTGGCTTGTATTGTATTATAATGAAATAGCTGAAAAATACAAGTGGATAGAAAACAGGTAGGTTATTTATTGACGTATCATCAATGAATCTTAATAAAGTATGTGCAGTACGTACGGCACAGTACTGTATATTTCATATATGTACTGTACGTATTGTGTTATGGTAGTTTAATTGGTATTCATGAGCCATGCTCAATATATTTTCCTGAAAAAATATTTGAAAACCATTCTTAAACGTATCTAAATTGTTTATGAGGGTATTTTTTTATGTTATTACACGTTTTATATATCAAAATAGACCGTTATAAGCCGTTTTAAGTATTCACAGTTTTGCTCTATTCGCGGGGGGGATTTTTGTCCCTAACTCTCACGAATCTGGTGGGGGTAATTGTATAGCTAAAATGCCACTAACCTCGCATTTGATGATATTTCCTTAAATTTTACCTAAGATTAGTGTGCTATTCCCTCTAAGAAAGAAGACTAGACTTCACTGAAAATATCTGAATTTTTTCCTTAATCAGTATGAGTTGCCTTTAGTTCCCCATGGAAAGATGAGTTAGTGTAAGATTAATGCGATAGGCTCAGGAGTAGACCGGTTTCATCTTACCCTAGCCGACAGAAAACCATCTTCATTAATTTTAAGTTGAATTTTGGCTCATTTCTTAATTTTTATGGGTGTATACTCCTCTTTTTTCAATATTTAACTTAGCCGGTGAATATATAGCTGCAACTCTGTTGCTCGACAGACAACTCTACGGAAAAACTCGCCAGCGATCGCTACACAGGTTGCGGGTGTGCCCAACAGCGCCATCTGTCGACCAGATACCCAGCTCTCATGTAAACAAAGACTCAATTTTCTCTCTGTCGAGGTGTCGACAAGACGTACTTTACTCGCTGTTGCTAAACTGGAGTTTTTCACATCTAATTGGTGAAGTACTATATTCTAGTTTTGAGCTTTCGCAATGCAGGTGTTTCATCTTAAATCTTGAACTCGTTTTGGATAGATTTAATTATGGTGACAAAGAGAGTATGGACTTTCTTTCACTTTTAAATGGCCGACCCTTCCCTTAGACGGAAGTGTGTTTAGGCTTTTAGTAATTATCTTATCACGTTATAAATTATTTATAGATTTTCCTCTATATATTTTATATCTCTTCGCCTTTATTAGGCCTCTTCGATTAACTTTCCATTTATTATAAACATATAAAAATAAATTTTAATGTTTTGTTTATATGCGACCTTTCCTGAGAGTAGGCGGTCCTAACTTGGAAACCGAAGTTAATCAACGTTGAGCCCTTTATATCGTAATTAGCTTTTAAAGAGCTAAGGATTTAAAACTTTTTAAATGTAATATTTTATGAAAGAATTTCTTTGATAGTCTTCGTACTGTTTTCAAAGATGAACTAACGTTTAGTTTATTTATGCTACGCAGTTGTTGACGTTCAGGACGTTCAACATGCGCTCTATCGTTACGATAGAGAGAGAGTGTATCACGGTTTCACTTTGTAGTAAGAGTAAATCGATTCTGACGTTTTGTTCATTCTATCTTAGCTTAAATGTTTTAAATTCTAATTTAAAGGAACTTTTTATTTGAAAAACCTTTCAGTTTTTTCCTTTAGTCAAATAACATGTTTTTTTGACGAAATATAATTGGGCTCTTCTCTTAGGTGCGAAATCAAGAGAGAAAGAGAGAGAGAGAGAGAGACGGAGGGAGAGAGAGGAGAGAAAACGTTCCGTTCAAGCGGGTAACGTTGTGC
This sequence comes from Palaemon carinicauda, assembly GCF_036898095.1. Taxonomy (NCBI): domain Eukaryota; kingdom Metazoa; phylum Arthropoda; class Malacostraca; order Decapoda; family Palaemonidae; genus Palaemon; species Palaemon carinicauda. The sequence continues at coordinate 13,789,604 of NC_090743.1, forward strand.
TCGAGTTACTCTCGTCCCTAGTCTCTGTACGGGGAGGAAGGATAAAACGTTTTTAGTTTTTTATTCTCGTCCCCAGGCTATGTGCGGTGAGAGATTGAAAACGTAGTTTATAGGAACTAGTGTTTAGTCTCTTTCCCAGCCACTGATTTTTTTATCTTAAAATATGTTTTCGGTTTTTTGCTGGTATTAATGAGCTTGCATTATACGACTGATTTCGCAATTACTACCTTTTAATGAAGGGTAGAATTGCGTGTTTCAGGTAGAAATCAGTAAAAGTTTCGATTTCAGTGAAATAAGTGCAAAACAGAAAATCGAAGTGATAAAGTGATATGCGCAAAGTGTTACAGTGTTGCGTCCGAGGGTTCGTCTGTTCGTGCCTGTCGTTCACCTAGTCCGGGACCTCTTGCATGCTCCCAAGCCCAGGGGAGAAGTAATGTCAAACGACTTATGGGTTCGAGAGGCCTTGATCAACGAACAGACGTTTTCCCTCTATGGTATCGGGTGTATCTTACCAAGATCTCCCCTACCATAAGACGAGAGAGACGTTGTTTCTCCTCGTCATCCGAAGGCTTTTCGCATAAGAAACCTGTCACAAGGTTTCGAAGCCCTTAAGCGAAAGTCAGTCCTTTCAGGACAGGTCCAGCGTCCTGGTTACAGCCATTAGGACAGCTCTGACCCTATGCAGTCATCGGATAACTGCTCACCGCCTAACAAAAGCGTAACACAGACTCCGAGAGTCTTTTTTGTTGGCAAAGTGTTGCGGTCACAGACGTTACCCTCGTCTCTTACCACAACCATTTCCGTTGATCCTTAATGGGTTGTATGGCAAGACATGCAGTATATGCTTGCCTCCCTTATGGAAGACTATTCTGCCGATAAGTCCGTTGAGTCTAGCCGTTTATCTCATCGATATCCTGGCTTTCAGCCAACCTAACGTTCCTTTGTGCTTACTGTTGACGTTGGCGTAGCTAAGTCACGTCAGTCAGGTTGTTTAGAACCACACTCGATGCGGTCTCGTGTGGTTTTTCAGCCGCATTTGGACGTTAGGCCACTTGCTGATGCTCCTGTTGACGTTCAAGACGTTCACTAACAATCGGAGTTGACTTGTTTTGACGCTGTGCGTCAACCTCCGCATTCTAGAGTTGTTTTGACTGCTCAGTCTAGGCAGTCAAAGCAGTCTCGAGTGGACGCTGTGCGTCCTCACGCACCTGTTGTGGTTGACAGTTCAGTTGTTGACAGTTCACAGACTGTCAAGCAGTTACATGACGTTGCGTTCTGATCCGCTACTAATGCACCAGTGAGTGTGGACTCTGCTTGTAAAGCATTGCCACCACGGTAGGTCTCTCCCTTGCTTGAGACTCAGCTTTTATCGGACAAGGTTCCTGTAGATGAGGAAGTTGCTGTTCCCCCTCCTACTGATATTCCCTTGAGGACTCTGTCAGATGGAGAGGAGCCTAAAGCTGCTTAGCCCCCTATGGACTTTAATTAAATCATGATGATTTTTTTAAGGATCTTTGTCCGGATCTTTTTGTAACTGCTGCTCCTCGTTCGCCTAAACGTCAGAGCTTACACTAGGCCTAGCTACTTTGAAGCCGTTGTTTTGAAGCTAGTGCTCTCTCGCTCTCCTAGAGAGCTTTACGTTGGCTAGGCGACTGGTTTTCACCAGGAGGAGTTTGGGGGATACAGCCTTTGCTTTCCCTTCTTTTAAACTGGCTTATAGAGCGAGAGTCTGATATGACACGAGAGAAGTTCTCGGCTTGGGAGTTCATGCCTCTGCCCAGATAGACTTCTCAAATCTCGTAGACTCTCCCTGGCGCCTGGCCAGGAGACGCTCCAAGTTTTTTTTACAAGTCAACTTCACAGCTGTTTTCGAGCCTTTGAAGTTTTGCTGTACAATTATGTCATGCATAAACAAGGCTTTCAGGGATGGTAAATGGTTCCGCCTCAGTCGCTAACCCCGTCTGTGGCCGCACCTGCTCCCGTAGACCCTAAATGGGCTTTGCTGCAAGACATGCAGTCCAAGCTTGCGTTCTTGATAGAGGACTTTAATGCAGAGAAGGTTGCTACCGAACCTTCTGGCCAACAACCTTCCAACCGGTCGGTTGTGCGCCCTGTTGACGCTGAGGTTACCTACTCGCGTCTGCCAATTGAGGTGGTTCCTCCACCGATGCGACCCAGTGTGGGTTGCCAGCCGCACGTTGTCGTTAAGCGACGCTCGGAGGTGGTTGTTGACGTTCAGGACGTTCAACAACCAGCAGAGGTGACTTGTTTTGACGCAGTGCGTCAACCTCAGCAACCCGGTAGGGTGTTGACTGCACAACCCAGACGGTCTAGACAGTCTCGGGTTGACGCTGTGCTTCCTCGCGCACCCATGGTTGTTGACAGTTCACAGACTGTGCAGCAGTTCCATGATGTTGCGTCCGGCTCCGTCACGCATGCACCAGTGCGACCGGTCTCAGCGAGCCAGACGTTGCCCACTCCGTTGCCGTTTCCTCATCAGTTTTCGGATGAGGAACCCTCTGATGAGGACGTTGCTGAACAACAAGACGATCAGCCCCCAGAATAGATCAAGCACTGCTATCCATCCAGAAGATGCTGAAGAAGGAACGCTGCTCAGTCAGGCTGTGGATGAGTCTGGTAGGGACGCTGTCATCCGTGGAACAATTTGTGTCACTAGGAAGACTACACCTCCGTCCTCTTCATACCATCTAACTTTTCACTGGAAAAAGGACAAGACGCTAGAAGCGGTCTCGATCCCGGTTTCCGAAAAGATAAAGTCTTGTCTAACTTGGTGGAAGGACAATATCAACCTAAGAGAGGGTCTTCCCCTGGCTGTTCAGACTCCCAACCATGTTCTCTTCTCGGACGCATCGGACGTGGGCTGGGGCGCGACACTAGACGGTCGGGAATGCTCAGGACTGTGGAACTCGAGTCAGAGGAGCATGCATATCAACTGCAAGGAGCTGTTGGCAGTACATCTGGCCTTGAAAAGCTTCAAGTCTCTCCTTCGAGGCAAGTGGTGGAAGTTAACTCGGACAACACCGCGGCCTTGGCGTACATCTCCAAACAAGGAGGTACCCACTTACTGACGTTGTACGAGATCGCAAGGGACCTGCTCATCTGGTCAAAAGGTCAAGACATCTCCCTAGTAATGAGGTTCATCCAAGGCGACTTGAACGTCATAGCAGATTGTCTCAGTCGGAAAGGGCAAGTAATTCCAACCGAATGGACCATCCACAAGGATGTGTGCAAGAGACTTTGGGCCACTTAGGGTAAACCATCCATAGATCTCTTTGCAACCTCACTGACCAAGAGGCTTCCAATCTATTGCTCTCCAGTCCCGGACTCAGCAGCAATACATATAGATGCTTTCCTCCTAGATTGGTCACATCTGGATCTCTACGCATTCCCACCGTTCAAGATTGTCAACAAGGTACTGCAGAAGTTCGCCTCTCACGAAGGGACAAGGTTGACGTTAGTTGCTTCCCTCTGGCCCGCGAGAGAATGGTTCACCGAGATACTGCGATGGTTAGTAGACGTTCCCAGTAGTCTTCCTCTAAGGGTAGACCTTCTACGTCAGCCACACGTAAAGAATGTACTCCAAAGCCTCCACGCTCTTCGTCTGACTGCCTTCAGACTATCGAAAGACTCTCGAGAGCTAGAGGCTTTTCGAAGGAAGCAGCCAGTGCGATTGCTAGAGCAAGGAGAGCGTCTTCCATTAGAGTCTACCAATCGAAGTGGGAAGTCTTCCGAGACTGGTGCAAGTCAGTTTCTGTATCCTCGACCAGTACCTCTGTAGCTCAAATAGCTGTTTTTCTCTTATACCTGAGAAAAGGACGATCCCTTTCAGCTCCCACTATCAAGGGCTACAGAAGCATGTTGGCATCGGTCTTCCGGCATAGAGGCTTAGATCTTTCCAAACATAAAGATCTGCAAGACCTCCTTAAGTCTTTTGAGACCACCAAGGAGCGTCGTTTGGCTACCCCTGGATGGAATTTAGACGTGGTACTAAGATTCTTCATGTCAGACAGGTTGGAGCCGTTACAATCAGCCTCCCTGAAAGATCTCACTCTTAAGACTCTTTTCCTGGTATGCTTAGCCTCGGCTAAAAGAGTCAGTGAGATTCATGCCTTCAGCAAGAACATCGGATTTTCGTCAGAAAAAGCCACTTGTTCGCTGCAACTTGGTTTTCTAGCCAAAAATGAGCTGCCTTCTCGGCCTTGGCCTAAATCTTTCGATATCCCCAGCTTATCGGAGATCGTAGGCAATGAACTAGAAAGAGTCTTATGCCCTGTTAGAGCTCTTAAGTTCTATTTAAAGCGTACTAAACCTTTATGAGGCCAATCTGAAGCTTTATGGTGTTCAGTTAAGAAACCATCCTTGCCTATGTCAAAGAATGCTTGGTCAGACTTTATCAGATTGTTAATACGAGAAGCTCATTCACATCTGAGTGAGGAAGACCGAACTTTGCTTAAGGTGAAGACGCACGAAGTTAGAGCTGTAACAACTTCCGTGGCCTTTAAGCAAAATATATCTCTGTAAAGTATAATGGACGCAACCTATTGGAGAAGCAAGTCAGTGTTCGCGTCATTTTACTTGAAAGATGTCCAGTCTCTTTACAAGAACTGCTACACACTGGGACCATTCGTAGCAGCGAGTGCAGTAGTGGGTGAGGGCTCAACCACTACAATTCCCTAATTCCTTATCCTTTTAATCTGTCTCTTGAACTGTTGTTTTTTTTATGGGTTGTCCGGAAGGCTAAGAAGCCTTTCGCATCCTGGTTGATTTGGCGGGTGGTCAAAGTCATTTCTTGAGAGCGCCTAGATTAGGGGTTTGATGAGGTCCTGTTGTATGGGTTGCAACCCTTGATACTTCAGATCCTAGGGGTCGATCAGCATCCTAAGAGGATCGCGAGGCTCCGTAAGGAAGACGTACTTAAAAGGCAGAGTAATTGTTCAAGTCGACTTCCTTACCAGGTACCTATTTATTTTGTTTTTGTTATTTTGATAACTTCTAAAATGAAATAAAAAACTCTTAGCTCATAAAAGTGTAAACATATATTACTGGTCTCTACCCACCATCCTGGGTGTGAATCAGCTATATATTCACCGGCTGGTGTGAATCAGCTATATATTCACCGGCTAAGTTAAATATTGAAAAATGTTATTTTGATTATAAAATAAATTTTTGAATATACTTACCCGGTGAATATAAATTAAATGACGCTCCCTTCCTCCCCAATAGAGACGCAGTGGGACGAGGAGAAAATTGAGTCTTTGTTTACATGAGAGCTGGGTATCTGGTCGACAGTTGGCGCTGTTGGGCACACCCGCAACCTGTGTAGCGATCGCTGGCGAGTTTTTCCGTAGAGTTGTCTGTCGAGCAACAGAGTTGCAGCTATATATTCACCGGGTAAGTATATTCAAAAATTTATTTTATAATCAAAATAACATATTGTTAGATTATTTGTTGGGCGTTCACTTCCTTTCTTATTTTAATTATTTAATTAGGTTTGAAGGCTTTGTTGATAATATATTTATATATAGTTTCTCATGTTTATATTGATTTTTAGGAAATTTTGTATTATTGTTTCTTTGTATTGTTTTGTTTAGTAGAGGAATAAGTAAATATTTATTATTATTTTGTCAATGTCTTTATACTGCACATGTGAATATATAGGGAACTGGTTAGATTTGATTTTATCACATTTTTCAAGGTCTGACATCCCTGATTATTTTGTCGGAGTTTGATAACATGTTTAGATCCTTTTTTTAATTTTGTCTTCGTTGGTAAATTTGAAGAAATGTGTGTGTCTGTGACTATAGTTTTTGGAACTTTTTCATTTAATGTCTTATTTTGCAAATTGATGCAATATTTGGTAAATCTTATAAATTTACAAGGGTTGAAGGCATTATCTGTATAATATTAGAGGGATAACTTTTGTAATAGAAAAAATTATTTCTGATTTCAAATAATTAGGTTTAAATTCTTAGATAGGCTCATTGTAATTTTACTTTATTCCTATGCGGATAAAAAACTTCCGAGTCATTTACTGTATGTGGGTTATTCCTAGTTTTGTTTTCTACGCCCAGGTAATCCAAAGAAAATTGGTTTGATTACATCATGCTTCGTTGCTAGGTAACTGCCGCGCATTACATATAATGTTTGTTCAAAGCGCTTTCCTACAACACTCCTGGTCACGAAGAAGGGCAGACGTGCTCATTTCCTCTCTCTGTGATCAGACATCTGCATCGGCCTCACCGTACCCTTATAGTGCTTAGTGCTTGTGTCTGATTTTTACTGTCACTTGAGTTCTTTCATTATTTGTGAGATTACTAGTGTGTCCTACAACGATTGTCTTGAATTTCGTGCATTCTTGCCCTGGGCGAGATGGTCACCCCTGTGGTATGTTTGAGGCGGTAGATGTAGATCCACACCCGGTTTGTTCTTCTTTTAGAGGTAAAAGATGTTCTGTGGAATTACCATGTGAGTACTGTAGGGATTGGTTGTCCTCCCAGTGGTAGAGATATCCTTTACTACAAGAAACGATCAAAGAGAGATCGTTCCCCTTCTTCGCCTTCTATCAGCAATGATAAGAAACGTAAGATCAGTACTGCAGCGAACGTTATCCCCCATTTAAGTTGTGTCAGGAACCCACTGAGGCTCCAGTCCCGAATGACGACGGCCATAATTTTGTAAATATTTTATCACCCAGAGGTAATAATGTACTATATGAACTTAAACCATTTATTTTAGCAGATTGTCTGCCTTGGCTGATCATTTCTCCAATGTGTCATGCAAGTGTGAAACAGCTCCTGGTTACCAGTATAGATGCATTTAAGAAGAGAAAATGCTAAATTTTACATCAGAAAAGGAGGAATCTTACAATACTCCTTTTACTGAAAGGAAATTTGATTTCACACTTGCTACTTGTAATGATACAGCCCCTAAACCTAATGGAATTCCATGTGCAATGATTAAACATCTACCTGTTAATACTAAGTAATTTATTTTAAGCATTATTAACAGAATATGGCATGATCATAGTTATTCAAGTTTTTGGGAACTAGCCATTATTTTAGCCATTTTAAAACCCAGTAACGGTAAATTTTTAGTAGCAAACTATCGACCAATTGCACTGACGTCTTGTTTATGTAAGATCATGAAGATGGTCAATGCAAGACTGATGTGGTACCTGGAAAAGAAGGGTATTTTATCACTTATCCAGTGAGTATTTAGAAAAAGGCACTCGATGACTGATGTGTAAATATGACTTGAGTCCTCCATTTGTGAAGCCTTTGCTTCCAAACATCACCATGTAAGTCTTTTTTTACCTTGAAAAGGTTTATGATACTGCATGGAGATATGTAATACTTTAAACCATTCTTAAAATGGGACTAATAGGAGAGCAACCATTATTCATTCAATCATTTGTTTCACAGATTTTCTCTAGTGAGACTGGGTAAACTATCAGAGAGGAAATGCCAGAAAGGAGGAGTTTCCCAGGGTAGTGTGCAAAGTGCAACCCTATTTGCACTAGCCATTAATGGGATATCCTCTGTCATTCCCCAAGATATTTTCTCAACATTATTTGCGGTGGATCTCTCCATATCATTTGCTGAAACTAGAAAGGCAATGTTTGAGAAAGAAAACTACAACTTTCAATTACCAAAATTATTCAGTGGGCTGATATGAAGGGATTTAAGTTTTTGACAAGCAAGACTCTCTTTATCCATTTCTGTTGTATTCGGGGAATACCTCTAGACCCTGATATGTATATCTAAGGTCAGCGGATCCCATGCGTAAGTGAAGCTAGGTTTTTAGGATTGATATTTGATTGCACGCTGATATGGGTTTCTCACTTGAAAGTATTAAAAGTTACTGTAAATGTCTTGATGCTCCGAAGCTTTTGAAAGTTTTGTTCCATACACCATGGGCTAGACTGCAAAACTATTTTAAAGTTATGGAAGGCTTTAATTTAAAAAAAAAAATTAGGTATGGGTGTGGAATATACTCCTCAGCCACCCCAAGCCAATTAAAGATTTTAGATTCTTTACACCATACTGGTATCAAGATTGGCAACAGGAGCATTTAGAACTTTGCCTATCCCAAGCCTCCTTGTTGACACTGGAGAATTACCATTAGACTTTTACCGAAAGTCTTCTATTATTCGGTATTGGTTTAGGTTGCAAAGACTTCCTAATTCTTTAGCCTATCAGACTGCACACCTAGTAAAATATTGTAGATATTTTTAGTTCTACCCGAAATCTTCTCAACTTTATGGTTTTGGTGTAAAACAATTAGTAGATAGTCTTGAGATGGTTAGAAGTAATGTACTTTCATTTAAGATATCATAAACCCCAACATGGAAATTGCCAGATATCTCTGTAAAGATTTTCCTGGCATAAAAAAGAACATGACCAACTTGAAAGCCAGGTCTCTTTTTATGGAACATGTTGCAGAACATAGGGAACCAACTTTTATATACACTGATAGCTGTAAACCTGAGGCTGGTGTTTGATTTGGAATATATAGTACTGTAGTGCTTTTAATTGTAGAGGTGCACTTCCTCTAGAATCTTCTATATTTATTGCCAAACTATGTGCAATAGTAGCTGTTATTGAAAAAATAGCTTTAAAAGATGAGGGCAATTTTACCATTATTTAGATATGCAAGAAGTGTCCTACAAGCTTTAGAAGTTTTTAGTTCCAGTAACCTTTAAGTTTTAAAGATTTTAGGGTAGCTCTTCATTAATGGGCTGAGAGGTATAACAGTTTGATTTTTGAGGTTCCATTTCATGTAGGTGTGTCTGGGAATGAAAAAGCAGATTTTTTGGCAAAGAATGCTGCAGCTGAGTTGCTACCAAGAAGGTATCTTATCCTCTTTGATGATTTTTTACCTAGCATTAAGAATTTCCTTTATAATAATTAGCAACTGCATTGGTATAGTCTAGATGAAAATAAGATGAGAGAAATGACAAATGTTATATCTCTTTAGAGGTATAATACGATGCCCCAAAAGTAGGAGACTTATCTTTGTTGTCTCCGCATTGGTCACACTTAGTTGACACATGAGTTTCTGATGACTGGGCATCATCAGCTATATTGCAATGAATGTTTGGTACCCTTGACAGTGAGACATTTGTTGACCGAATGGCCCACTTATAGTACCAAAAGAAATAGATGTCTGTTTGAAGCTTGAGGTGAGGGTGGCGGGTTCATCCTTGCCAAGATTCTTAATGTGCGGTACCATGCTAGCGGTATTTTTAGATTTATTTCAGAACCAGGTCTTCTAAAAGCTATTTAAATTTTTTAAAGTCTTTATTCATATCAAATTATATGGGCATCGATGATCTTAGATGTCAGGATGCCAGAAAATGCCTAATCAATTAAGCAATCCTTTTAGAGAAGCTGACAGGGTTTTGGAGACCAGTCATAGACCTCTCCCACTTGAACCTTTCTATCCTACAAATGAAGTTCAAAATGGAGACCCCAGCCTCTGTTTTTTAGGCCATCAGGAAGAACAGCTTCTGTCTGACCATAGATCTGAAAGATGCCTACTTTCAGGTACCCATCCATCCTGCCTCAAGGAAGTACCTAAAGTTTACCTTTCAAGACAAAATTTTTCTGTTTAGGGTGCTGTGCTTCAGCCTATCAACAGACCCTCAGGTCTTCACCAAAATCTTTGCCCTTGTCTCAGCCTGGACTCACAAGATTCCTGGATGACTGGCTTTTCATAGCGGAATCCCGAGCTCTCCTGTTAAAACACAGAGACCTACTCCTAGATCTGTGCAAGGAGTTAAGGATCAAACTGAATATGCAGAAGTCCAACCAGAAGTCCAAGCATTTCATCAGGTATCTGGGCATGGACATAGAATCAGTTCAAACCAGAGCCTTTCAATCAGTCGACAGAATCTCAAAGTTCAGATATTGGCAGCAACCTTTCTGAAAGAGAAACCCCTTCCTGCCCACTCTTGGTTGAAGCTACTAGGCCATCTCTCTGCATTGAGGAACTCGTCCCTTTTGAGAGAATGCATCTGCGCTCGCTGCAGTGGTCTCTGAAGAACCATCCTGCAACCCGACTGCAAATACCTCAGGAGATGATAAAAGAGCTTTGGTGGCTGAACGAGGAGAACCTGTAACTGGGAACCACCCCCCTTCAGGTTCCACTGGCCACAATTCCTTCTGTTCACAGATGCTTCTTACCAAGGGTGGGTTTGTTCACCTAGGAAAGGAGCAACTCTCTATGGTCAGAAGAGGGTAAGGGCTTTCACATAAATTTCCTGGAAATGAAAGCAGCTCACCTAGCGTTACTCCACTTCTCAAAGACTCCGAGAGGTCACTTCGTGGTATTAATGAGGGACAACATGGCAGTGACCTACATCTCCAAACAAGGAAACACAGCCTTGCTCCTGCTTTACAAGCTAGCAGTAGAGATAATCAAGTGGACACTGTCCCAAGCAATCTCTCTCTCGGCGAGGTTTATCCCTGGGAAGTGGAAGGTCATTGCAGACCATCTGAACCGTCGAGGGACAACAGTTGGTGCAGAATGGTCTTTGCTACCTCTAGTGGCAAAGAGACATAACTTTGTGGGATTCTCCGCCCCTGAATCACAAATTCCCAGTATATTGCTCTCCAGTCCCAGACCAAGCTGCAGTGATGGAAGACGCATTCTAACACCCATGGGACAGACAAGAATTTTATGCTTTTCCACTGTTCTGTCTGATTCGTCAGACATTGAACAAAGTCCGAATATCCCAGGGAGTCTGAGTAACGCTAGTAGCCCCAAAGGGGCCAGCAGCGGAGTAAAATTCAGACGTGCAGGAACTTCTCACAGAAGTACCAAGAGAACTTTCAGAATGGCCAAACCTGCTACACCAACCTCACTTATGAAAATTCCACGACGCAGTGCATTGCCTGTTCCTTGTAGGTAGTAGGTTGGCCAGGGCACCAGCCACCTGTTGAGATACTACCACTAGAGTGACGGGATCTTTTGACTGGCCAGACAGTACTACATTGGATCCTCCTCTCTAGTTACGGTTCATTTTATCTTTTCCTACATATACACCAAATAGTCTGGCCTATTCTTTACATATTCTCCTCTGTCCTCATACAACTGACAACACTGAGACTACCAAACAATTATTCTTCACCCAAGGGGTTAACTACTGCCCTATAATTGTTCAGTGGCTACTTTCCTCTTGGTAAGGGTAGAAGAGACTCTTTAGCTATGGTAAGCAGCTCTTCTAGGAGGACACTCCAAAATCAAACCATTGTTCTCTAGTCTTGGGTAGTGCCATAGCCTCTGTACCATGGCCTTCCACTGTCTTGGGTTAGAGTTCTCTTACTTGAGGGTAAACTCGGGCATACTATTCTATCTAATTTCTCTTCCTGTTGTTTTATTAAAGTTTTTATAGTTTATGTAGATGTTTATTTTAAAGTTGTTACCGTTTTTAAATATTTTATTTTTCCTTTTTTTCCTTTCCTCACTCGGCTATTTTCCTTGTTGGACCCCCTGGGCTTATAGCATCCTGCTTTTCCAACTAGGGTTGTAGCTTAGCTATTAATAATGATAATAATGATAATGGAGACTACCCAGCGGCTCCTCTGAAAGAAACGCTTTTTCAGACCAACTGCAAAGCACCTTTCAGTAGGAGTTTACCAGGCAAAGTGGAAAATCTTCTGTGATGAGTGTCATAGGGGTGAATATTGTTCCACTCAAAGCTACTATTCCCCAGATTGCAAACATTTTGGTATTCCTAAGGAACAAGAAGGCCGTATCAGTCACTGTGGTGAAAGGCTACTGCTCAGCCTTGAGCCAGGTATTCAAACTGAAAGGGTTGATATCTCTGCTTTTTGGGAACTCTCAGCACTGACTAGGAGTTTCAAGCATTCTTGCCCTCCAATTAATACATGTTAAGGTTAAAGGTCAAGGTCGAGCCAAAGGTAAAGAAAAAAATCTGCAGCGACGGAGGCCTGCGCTCTACTACCTCCGCCAACGAAGATGTGTGTTTGTTTGTGTGTGATTGTGAACAGTTTCCTGGCCACAGTTTTAATCGTAGAGTAATGAAACATGTAGGGATTAACTGTAATGTAAAAAGCTGGAAATGATTAAATTTGGAAGGTCAAGGTCACGATCAAGCAAAAGGTCCAATTCATGTAATCAGCCATAATTTTTGACATCGTTGTCACAGAGACTTCAAACTTGGTTCATATTTAAGTGTATAAAAATCCACGCCAATTTTTACATGTTAAGGTCAAAGGTCAAGGTTGAGTAGAATGTCGAGAAACAAGCTGCCACGGCGTAGGTCTGCGCTCTACTGAGTTTCCATATAGTTATCATTAGTATCATTATGAATATAACCTCATTTTGCTGTCTTCAAGTTCTTGTTTGATAGTTGTATGGTAAAGTCATGGGGTGCATTTTATCTGGAGTGACAGAATTGAGTGCAGTGGTTGGATTATTGTTAATTGCTCAGGAATTTCTTAGGTCATTTGCATGTTCACTGTATTTCACTTATCCTTCTCATAAATCTTTGTCAATTATTTCATAATTGCTGAAGTGAAAAAAAAATTTCTCTTCAGGCACCAAAATTGTTCGTCAACGACAGAACAATAAAAAAAGAATATGCGTAACTCTTCATGATTCAGTATTCCCTGTATGCACAGGCACATACTTAAAACTATGTCAGTGTGATATTAGGTTCAAGATAATAAGTCATTACATTAACATATTTATTATATTGTAATGGAAAATATTTAATGCACTTTTATATAAGCTATAGTTAAACTAACAGTACATTAAAACACAAGAACCTTATGTAGTATGCTGTATATTTACACATTCTTCTATGATATTAATACAAAATTTCCAGCTCTTTTAGGTAGAATGTAACAAGAATGTCTGATAAGGATGAGAATATTTAAACTTATTCCTGTCTAACACTTCAAAAATGCCTCGGTACTTGTTACAGGTCAAAACTTAAAATAGAATTTTATGGTGGTCATTGAAGATGTTAGAATTTATCAGTGGAATTTTATGGTTTCATCCAATACTTCATATCACTTCCTATTCCTGCAATAATCATTGGGATTTCAACTTTCAACTCTTGAGTATGGTGATGCCCAGATAAAATAATACATCACAGTTCATCATTATAGCACAGTATACTCCTTCAGTTCCACATTGATTGCCTTTTTCAAGTAGCTCAGGTATATTTTGATGGCATTCATGTAGTCTCTTTACAAAGCTTCAGAACAATTACTGACGCATTCAACCATCCAAATGCATTACGTCAAATTTACCGTAGACGTAACAGTTTATTTTTTTCCTCTTGTACTTTATGGGCTAAGGTTTTGGGTGGATGGATGGAGTGAAGAAAGCTCTTGGCTATAAGGACGATAGATGTGAGAGAGGCAAAAGAGCGTGTTAGAAATAGAAATGGCGAGCAATTGCGATATAGTTCCGATAGCCTGCTGCTTCCGCCGGTCGCCTTAGTGACTGCAGCAGTAGGGGATTTAGCATATGAAGCTTCAATTGTGGTGCATAAAAGGGAATGGTGGGCTGTGTTACCTTAGCACTACCAACCAAACTTGGCAGAATCCCTCGTCAAGCCAGGAGGAGCTAAGAGAAGAAAAAATCGCCTTTTGCTCTTATTTTATTTTTTTTTTTTCTTATGTCGGTTACCCCCCCAAAAATTTGGGGAAGTGCTCTGGTAGATAGGTAGATAGACTGTATTAATAATGTTATACTGGGGCATGCTAGCCTGAGACACTCAAGGTTGATTATCACACTTAAGGAATATGGAATGTAACATGTCAACCTAATAACATATATACCTAGATGAGAAAATAAAAGATATGCTTATGAATATTTAAAAGTATGGAGAAATTTAAATAAACCATTATTAGCTTATCATAGACAAGGGTGATACAGAGACCTTAAGTTCTTTGCACTTCATAAGATTGTGAGGACAGCTCACCACTCCCTATTCTATTTCCTGGAAAAGTTTCTTTAAGCATACAGTATACTTTACACTACATGATAGGTACATGGCTAAACACAGAGCTGGCAAATTTCTATCTGTAAAGGACATAGTTATACCACAGTACTGAAAGCCAGTGTCAGTAATATGAGCACTTGTTAAATGATTGCTCGATACTGTTTACTACGGTGCAATGGTCAATAAGGGACAACTGAATGGATAAAGGACACTAAAAATGACCATAACATTCTTTCACTTCAAGAGTTACACTACTAGACACAGAAAGTAGCACAAGGGCAAAATGATGTATTCAGGGAATTGAAGATATAGCTAGATGAGTCATGAGTGGTATGTGAGAAGTTTGATAGTATCATATACAAAAGTTAGACAGGACAGTTGGAGTACTGCTTTATCACGTTTGCTTGTTCAGGCTTCAGAGTCTGTATCATGAAGAGGTAATTAGGTGTAACTTGCCTCTGAATTCCTTTCCATGACTACCAAAACGGCCAAATTATTTATACCTTAAATGAACTTTAGACAGGACTTTTGGCCTAGGCTACTTGATTCTCCAACATGTGTGTTGATATATATCTTACACTGGAGTTGAATCTGTAGGGAAAACTGTGATCCAAGACCTAGTGAGGAAGCAGCCTATGTTCTTGGATGTGAATGGTGACATCAAATCAAAGAGGAAGTGGGGGAAAAACTTAACTTATTGAATTCCATTGTGTTTATGATTAGGTGTAAGCTGCATCCAAGAGAACTGGAAAGGGGGATTAGCCCACTTGACTTCTAATTGGACGTAGAATTCTCTATCTAGTTATTGACAGCTATGTTATTGGCCTTATCTATCCATTGTATTCCTGAAATTTGAATAGATATACAAACTTTTAACTCATAGACAAGGAAATAGATTGACTTGTTTTCCATACAGCACTGGTTTATATTCTTCTTCTTTTGACCTTATCAGTCCCACTGTAGAGCAGATTAGCTGCTGAGTCAACTTTTTCCATATATTTCTATTCCTTGCATCTTATTCCCCATGTCCCACCCTATCCCACCAATGATCTTCCTCACCACATCCACCAATCTTATCTGCTGATACCCCATGCTTTTTCCACCCAACACTGGCATATTCTTAGATTTCTTGATTGGTTCCACCTTCTTCCTTCTTATTACATGGCCATAGTATCTCAGACAAACTTCCCTAGCTTTATCTTTTAGTTTACATATACCACACATTCCTCTTAAATCCTAACTCTTCCCTCCTTTCCAGTAGTGATATTTAGCAATCCTTCTCAACATCCTCATCACGGTTCTTTTGAGCAGTCTCTCCTCTTTCCTCCTAAGTGGCCAAGTTTCTACCCTTTATAATACGTAGGGCTTGATAACTGTCTTGTAAATCTTGATTTTAAGTCTAATTACTTCTCTCCATTTTCATCATGCTTATTATACTTTTTCAGTGCTTTCTCAGTACTGTACCTCCTTGTTATCCATCCTAAATAGTTAAACTCATTCTATTTTAGCACTGTACCATCTTCCACCTTAATATTTACTTCATGTCCTTCTCTACTAGTAATCATTAGCTCTGTCTCTCCGTTGTTCACCTTCAATATTTTCCTTTTTAGGGTTCTTTTCCATGCTATAAACCTTTCTTACAATTATTTTTCTGTCTGCTATGATGACTAAATCAGCAGCAAATACCAGTTCCCGCAATTCTCCGTTATTCTGAAGACAAAAGTGTCTATAATGACAAGAAATAGAAATGGAAATGGGGCAGATGCCTGATGTAGGTCAACCTCCACTGGGAATAGCTGACTCCTCATAGTTTGTCTGTACAGTGGTTTTTCCCCTTCATGCATCATCCTCACTAACCTTACCAACTTTTCCGGTAGTTCTTTCTTTCTCAGACACCAGTAGACTAATCATCTTGCTACCCTGTCATATACCTCTTTAAAATCAATGAAACACATGCAAACTATCCTTGGTACTCTCTCATATGCCTTTTTAAGATCCACAAAACAAATTTCAACTTTCCTGTTTTTTCTAGGTATTTCTCCTGGACTTTCTTATTATAAAGATAGAATTCATTGTGGTCTTTTCTTTCATATTACTATTATTATAACAAGCTATAACCCAAGTTGGAAAAGCAAAATACTTTAAGTCCAACGGCTTCAACAGGGAAAAATAGCCCAGTGATGAAGGGAAACGAGGAAATAAATAAACCACAAGAGAAGTAATAAACAATCAAAACAAAATATTTTAAGAACGGTTACAACATTAAATTATATGTTTCATATATAAGCTATGAAAACTTTAACAAACAAGAGGAAGAGAAATAAGATAGAACAGCATTCCCGAGTTTACTTTCAGGCAGGAGAACTGCAATCTGAGACAGTGCAGTGGAAGGCCTTGGTATAAAGGCCATGGCACTATCCAAGACAAGAGAACAATGATTTGTTTTTGTAGTGTCCTTCTCCTAGAAGAGCTGCTTACCATAGCTAAAGTCTCTTCTACCTTTACCAAGAGGAAAGTAGCCACTAAACAATTACATTGAAGTATTTAACCCCTTGATTTAAGAAGAATTTTTTGGTAATCTTAGTGTTGTCAGGTGTATTGGGACAGATAATGTGGAAAGAATAGGCCAGACTATGTGGTGCATGTGTAGGGAAAGGAAAATGAGCCATGACCAGTCATATACAATAGTTTTCTTTAAATAGCAATAAAAGTTTTGAAAGTGCTTTAAATTACTTTTTATTTTGTACAATATATACTTTGTCTCCTACTTTATTTAGGTTCTTTCCCACCGTTATCCCTACATTAAAGGGTTGGTTGCCTGGTGCATCCTCTTCCACCTGACCTCTTTTCTCTATATCATCGTTCACCTTTTCTTGCCATCTTCCCCCCATAACAGGTTCCTCCTAAGCCCTCCTCACCATCCATCTCAGTCGAGACACTCTTGTCATGTGTGTAATCTTCTTGTCACGTGTGTAATCTTTACTATTCTTATTTCCTTATTTTCCACTCTTTTAATCAGTGATATTCCCATATCCATCTCCGCATTCTGATATTTGTTCTCTCAAGCTTTGCTTCCTCTTTTTGTCTATGCTCCCATGTTTCCAATCCGTACATTAACACTAGTGTTATTACTGTGTTATAGATCTTAAATTTTAGCGTGATGGACATTTACTTCTCACATACCACTCATGCTACTGCACTCCATGCCCCTCAGGATGCTTTTATTCTATTCTCAACTTCAGCTTTACATCATTCTTCTTGGCTTATAGTAGATCCCAAGTATCTAGATTGTTCCACCTGTTTTTATAACCGAGCCTCCACTTTCATGTATGGCTATCCTGTCCCTACCCACCTTACTGCTCACCAT
The DNA here is from genome assembly GCF_036898095.1 of Palaemon carinicauda. Taxonomy (NCBI): domain Eukaryota; kingdom Metazoa; phylum Arthropoda; class Malacostraca; order Decapoda; family Palaemonidae; genus Palaemon; species Palaemon carinicauda. The sequence continues at coordinate 13,806,973 of NC_090743.1, forward strand.
TACCTCAGTCTTATCCACATTTACTCTCAAGCCACACTTCTCCAAATTTTCTTGCCACTCTACAACCCTTCTCTGTGTCATCTTCATTTTCAGCAGTACAGTAATCACCAAATCATCTGCATATAGCAACTCTCACAACTATTCATATCTGATCTCTTCACTAACACATCCATGACCAGCAAAAATAAAAGCGAGCTTAATGCCGACTCCTGGTGATATCCAACACTAACTTCAAAGCTATCTTTTTCTCCTGCTGGTTATGTTACTTTAGTATTTGTTCTTTAGTAAATCATCTCAACAAGTCTAACCAACTTCTCTGGGATTTCCTATTCTTCAAGCTGAAGCACCAAAGCATAATTTCTTATGGTGCTTCATCATAAGCCTTCTCTACATCTACAAAAGCACAGAAGAGCTTTTGGTTTCCCTCTAGCATCTTTTCCTGTATCTGCCTTACTATAAAGATGGCATCCACAGTCGCTCTCCCCCTAATGAATCAATACTGCTGTTTTTCACTTTTTTTTATATTGCTGTTCAGTAAATTTTACTGTCCTTAATTATAAATTTTCTTAAATTAGTAAGGGTATAATAAAACAAATTCATGAATTTAATTATTTTAATATCACTTTATACAGGTGTATTTTATTGTTATTAAGAATACAAAGTATGAAGATAATACCGGTATGGTTTTGTAAAATTCCTCAACAGTGTTTGTGAGATTCGTATCTTATGAAGGTGTGGATATAAATAGAATATTTTATGCTCTGAATACTGTATATACATATGTGGACAGATGAGGAACAGAAAGATAGAAAGTTAAATGAAAATAGGAAAATGATTAAAAAACCATCAATGCTATGGTGTTCTGTAGAAACGCTTGATGAAATGGAATAGGAGATAGTCTCAAGGAATGAATTGTTACTGTACTGGGTTGTTTGTAATTGGATGTTCTTAGTTACAGTCCAATTAAGGGGTATAATTTAAAATGAGAATGGAACTCCATCCTGACTTAATAAAGTAGTTATTATAGCTAAAATATAACAGTAAAGAAATAACTGTTTGTTTTGTCATTATTCATTATGATATTTAAACCTTAATTCTAGATGAATATGAATGATAGATATATAACAACTGAAATGGACAGTTAAAGACATGGTGATGGGCGATGCTGTACAAAAACTCATGAAACCTTATATTTATACATTATACACAACAATTCAATGCTGAACACTTTAGTTATCTATAAGAAACTTTACAATAATACTGTACAGTACTGAAAATGATTTTTAATGCATAGTTTTAGATTGATTACAAAATTATTTGATAATTTTGACAGCATGTCTGAATGCTTGTATGTATATATATATATATATATATATATATATATATATATATATATATATATATATATATATATATATATATATATATATTTATTTATTTATTTGCACATATTCAGTAGATTAGTTTATTGCATTAGCGTGTTGGAATAAGGCAGTTTCATAATGGTTTTACCATAGTTTTAGGGTTGCTTATACTGTATCTGAATATTTTTACTTAGCATATACCTGTGAGTTTAGATACTCTTACATCTTAAAAACAGGGAAGGTATCTTCAGGGTGGTGACAAATGAGCAGTTGAACCCTAAAAATATCTTGAATGAAGTTCAATGTACCTGGGAATGTTCTATTTAACTTATAATTCTACAACTTTGGTGTTGAAATAATTTTGCTAACACCACTGTATACTAAACTTAATTTTACATGGCATTCACGTTATAATGATCGGAAGTACGTAGATGATCTAAATGTAATACATGTTAATACTGCAAGTATACCCTTGCTTCATTTACACTCATGTGTTAATGAATTAAGTCATTTTTTTTATACCCATTGTTTGACTAGACTCTTCTCTCATTACGACATTTGATTTATTGCCACTGCCCTGGTAAGTTTCTTAGTTCAGCATGGTGCTATAGTAGATACATATTGAAAGCATTAATGTGCTTTGAATCTAGTTCATAATACAGTATATCCCATGGTTGTGCATATTTAGCTAGGTAATCGTTGCATAGTTGTTACAGTATTAAAATTATTAACTTTCTGTAATAGCTTATGAAACTGAATACAGTATGCCAGAGGAAGCCACCACAGACCTTTCTGACATCTTTAATGCTTCTTGCGAAATAGGTGAAATAACTCCTATAGTGTTTACATTATCATATCAAAGTTAGTACTTTTAGCTTTATATATGGATTAAAAGTGACTTAAGTTTAGCTCATTGGAGTAATTTGATTACCTATTCATTCTATTGATTAACCTTAAAGGAGTATTTTAATTTTGTATGTTTCCATGAAGTGCCATTGTTATCTGTGGCATCAAATCATTAAATCTGAATTTTTTATGGTTTTTAGTTGTGCATAAACTGTATAACATTTTTGATATAGAAGCTATTTAAAGTTTAAAAGTTAATTTGATTAAAATTTAAGGGAAAGAGGCATATTAAATGCTTAGAAACATTAGGAGGGTATGAAATCTCTAATGCCACAGTGGTGACCATAAATTTGGCAGAGTAGCTTACCATTTAAGAGATTGATTAGATATCAGATAACAAATATGGAACCAACAATACCATTATCAATCAAGAAACTTATGACATCTACTAAAGCTTGAAGGCCATCATCTGTGTGTAGTTGTCGGTCAAAGAACCAAGTCCCAGATACTACAAACTTGTGAAGAATGGTTAAGAATGCATGTAGGAAATTTTCGCCCAGATCTCTCATTACATCAAAATATGACATTTCTTCAATATTACTTGGTGCCTCTTGACGAAGGAGAACTTTGTTGAAAGCATTGCAGTACTCATCACAGAGCTCCATATAACGTTCCCGGAGCATTTCCCCACCAAGGAGAGTAAGCCACACCCAAGCAGCATCACGTAATGGAGGTCCCTGTAGGTCTTTACCACCTTTGAATCGCACTGCTAGTACTTCCTCTTCTTCATCATCACTAGCAATCCATACATCTTTCATACATATGGGACCAACACTCGGTATCCTTTGTGTTTGCATAGCAGAGGCAAACTGAAGGAACTGAGTTAATGTTGGAAGGTCAGAACTTAAGGCTTCAAGTCTTCTCACAGTTCTTTGATTGCTACCAGAACATTGTAAAGCATCTACCAGGACGGATAGGTTAGATTCAACCACATGTAGACGAGTTATTTGCGCTGTCCATGGATCTTTGACACATCCAGGTTCAACTACTGGTATTCTGTTGCTCGAGTTTGTGTCTCCTTCTGTAGATATTTTCTCTTCACTGTAGTTACTGGATGTATCAGTAGTTGTGTCAGAGTCTGTAACTTGATCTGTTTGATTTTGAGGTTCCATCTCGTTTTTAGAGGAGTTTTGCACTGTGAGTGTGTTTGCATGAAGGGTAGCTAAAGCCCTGGTGATTGTTAATGCATGTTCCGTGGTGAGGTTGACATGTGGGTAGAGGGATAAACCACGAGTTGCCAGAGCATTAGCATCAGCTTCAATAATAGTTACTGTACCACCTCTGTATATAAGGGCATGATCTGCAGGCTTTCCTTCCCCAACTTCTGGACCAATGAAACATTCTTGTCCCAACAACATATCTGGGCCAAGTGTTCCAACCATGTTGCCTGTGAAAGAAAATAATTTTTTTTTGAGAAAGATACATTCAGTAAATATGAAGAGGGCTTATTTAGTTAGATTTTTATGAAAATACCTAATTAATGAATTTAAAACATTTAGATTTGTACTATAAATGAAGTCTTATATCAACTTTCAAGGAAGAAAAGTAAAACAATATATTGTCCAGACAATTGATGTCCTCCTTAAGCCCCACTCACTGGTTAACATTACAAAGACTTAATTCTTAGCACAATAGATCTGAAAAAGGTAAAGGGCCCTTTAGTTGAGCCAAATATATAAATACAGTACACTACATATTCTACAATTTTGGGCAAGTAAAAATTTAGTTTTCCTGAATATCTTCATGAGATTTTCATCATTATGCTTCATCAGGTTGACCTAAGACAATCGACCGATCTTTGTGACTACTGAATACTTTATCAAGCAATTCAGATTTGGTGCATAAGCCTTCTTTATGTTTTTTATTGAAATATTATGGTTTGAGAAAAAGTATTCAATTATTGAATGAATTAGGTAGACTTTTATGTATTGAAAATTTAATAGAATGAAACAAAACTAAAATGGAATTGGTGAAGATGAGTGAAAAAGTGTTGTTTATGATTGTTGTACAATTTGCCTTGAATAACAATAGGAATGAAGTTGAAGCTCTGAATTTATTTTATCTTTTATCAGTCAAATATGGGAACATTCTGAGATTTGTATTATTGTTTTAATTAACTTAAGTATTTAAATTTCATTATCTATATATTGAATTTTGCAATCTATGGATTTTTTATGGATTGTATCTTTAGAGAGAGGCGAGGGAGGCAACAGACCTTAGTGGTGTAGTTTGGGTTTCAGTGACACCTCAGAGTAAGAGAGAGAGAGAGAGAGAGAGAGAGAGAGAGAGAGAGAGAGAGAGAGAGAGAGAGAGAGAGAGAGAGAGCATGGGGCGTTATTAGGTGGAAATGTCTAAAAGACAAGTTCTATTCCGACGAGATATTGTAAATATTGTTAGTTAAGGGAAATTAAAAAATCAGATGTTTGAAGTGAAGGGAAGAAGGCTGTGGAAATAGAAAAGAGAATTAAAAGTAGGTTTAAGTAAAGTAAAGCTGGCTAGTGTTTGAAATGTGGAAACTTATATTGTACTTCTATTTGTATGTTTCGGTGAAGATCTAGAAACTTGAGATGAGAATCCATTAAGTGGGGGGAGGGGGGGGGAGCGCGATTACAGTGATTATGATAATCATCAAATTTTTCATTATAATTTGTCAAAGTTGGATTATCTTCATTCAAAGCTTTATGCATACATGTGTAGTGTTTAATCTTCATTACATTTATATAAGAATATGTATGCTTTCCTTCTGATTCATAATAACTATTTTTAACATCCGTTGTCACTTTTCTCTTCATTTCCACAATCAGGAATTCATCCATTCTAACAGATATAATGAATGTTTTTTTGTGTCCTTACCATTCAACTTTTCTTTAGTAACAGTTTATGTATATATATATATATATATATATATATATATATATATATATATATATATATATGTATGTATATATATATATATATATATATATATATATATATATTATGTATATATATTATATATATAGATGTAGATATATATATATATATATATATATATATATATATATATATATATATATATATATATATATATATATAGATAGATAGATAGATATAGATATATATATATATATATAAATATATGTATATTATATATATATATATATTATGTATATATATTATATATATAGATGTAGATATATAGATGTAGATATATATATATATATATATATATATATATATATAGATAGATAGATATATATATATATATATATATATATATATATATATATATATACATATATATATATAAATGTATATTATATATATGTATATATATATATATATATATATATATGTATATATATATATATATATATATATATATATATATATGTTATATGAATAGATATATATATATATATATATATATATATATATATATATATATATATATATATATATATTTGTATGTATGTATATATATATATATATATATATATATATATATATATATATATATATATATATATTGAATAGACAGTGTCTTAGTGGCATCTAAAATTTGAAGATACTTTCTCTTGGGGCAGACTGTCCTGCAGATAGCTTTCAGGATAACTATATATATATATATATATATATATATATATATATATATATATATATATATATATATATATATATATATATATATGTATATACATATATATATATATATGTATATACATATATATATATATATATATATATATATATATATGTATATATATATATATATATATATATATATATATATATATATATATATATATATATATAGTAATATTTATCTTGGCTTTCCTTTCATACATCCTTAAGGATATAGCCTCATTTATTCTAATTTTGTCCATTTCACTTTCTCCATTCCCCTTAAAGGGCCAAAACGTTTGTCACTTCTTATATAAAAAATATGTGGGCATAGGTTAAGTTACCTACCTCCTCATATTTTGCTTCATATTCAAAATCTGTATTAAGTGGGTTTACCTGCTTTAATCTGCCTGGTTTAACTCCATATCTAGTTTTGATTAATCATCTCTCTTATGTTAGCTTCGTTTCTATCTAGACTATTAGTAATCCGTTTAGATACATATTAATTATGCTTCTCTGTTACGCATTTTTCTGATTTATATCACCTTGAATAATTCATTTGAGATAGAGTTGTTTTCTATGTAAAACAATTCTCTCTCTCTCTCTCTCTCTCTCTCTCTCTCTCTCTCTCTCTCTCTCTCTCTCTCTCTCTCTCTCTCTCTCTCTCTCTGACTTCTCAAGCTTGTCTTTAATATGCTCAGTATGAGCTCTATCAAAACTCCAGTGTGCTCCAGCTAACCCACACTCATACTCATTTTGTCACACGTGACATTATTTACGAAAAATTGCATATAAAGTAATATTAAGGGCATATGTATTTTTAGTCCCTAGGGAAATTGTATTCATATATACTTTAGAAGATAAAAGAAATTTTCCTTAATGATCATTTTATAATAGTATATTTTCGATAAAGGTAAATCGCTAAAAGGTAATTGGAAAAATAAGAAAAATGGAAGTTTGTAGTTTGGTGGTGGTATTTTGGCGAGTGTCAAGTTCTTGAAAGATAAATGTGTAAGAGGATTAGTAAGAGGCGGTGGTGGTGAGAGAGTTGCAGACTGAACTTGTCTCTCACAGTTGACTGAAACTGCAGCTTTTACTTATTGTTAGTAATGGCTGTTGAAGAAGGTTGGCGCCTTTTGTCCTGATCACCTACCCTAGAGCAATTGACCTAAAGTGACAGTGCCTTTTGCAGACGTCTTTGATGGCTAACTGTTGTCTTCATGTGTTGCGAAGACACCATGAAGCAACGAAGATACACGTATGTTGCTAAAGATGTTTTTGTGTGTGAAAGATAGCCCAAAATATTTATGAATAATTTCACGTTTTGATTGATTTTATAATTATAAAAATTTGATTTGATGTGAATATTTTTCTATCACACATAATAACTGAACTACAGTTTAACATAATGCATATCGGACACTTGAAACTGGTATGAGGACACTTGAATTACAAATATTTAGTAATCTTACAATATTCAGTAAATATTACCGATTATTTGAATTTCCGCAAGGATGGATTATCTTAAGTAGAAATTATCTTCAGTTCCCATTGCCGGATAAGCCTTGACAGTCGTTGTCATGGACATAGGCAGATTTGGGTCGAACTTGATTATAGTTATTATGCAAACGCCGGTGAAGTGGAAACATAATACCTTTGTCTGAGCCCATTTATGATCAAGACTCAATAAGGGATGTAGGAAGGGGATTTCCCGAAAAGATTGGTAGATAAATAGAATGTAAAGATGCTAGTTATCTGAACACGATAATGATTTACGAATATTATTAATAAAAAATGTCAGAATATTGACGTATATGTTGATTGAAAAAAAGTTCCCTTTAAAGTATAAAATAGTTGTATATAATTGACCTAAACATATTAACCTTTTCGACTTGAAATGATTACTTTTTGTTGTTACATCTTTGCATGTTTGAATTGTATACAAACGCAAGGCCGAAATTTTATATTAAATTCAATTTAACTTTCACCTCTTAGTGTCCTACGCCGAGATCTAGATCTTGTCTTATGTGAGAACAAATGAACAAACGAATGAAGCATGAATCCTTGAACAAAACCCCAAAAATTCTTGCTGGAAAGAAAGTCTTAACATCTGCCGATACCCTTGGAAAAAATAACTGGTAAATATTTAGATATGCACATACATGCATTCAATCCTCCCCCCCCCCTCCCCCCCTACCCCAGGTACGAAAAGAGACATGAGTAGTCATACTTTTGTTGGCAATGCCGCTCAGCGTGACAGGATATATGTGTGTATATATATATATATATATATATATATATATATATATATATATATATATATATATATATATATATATATATATATAAATATGTATATATATATATATATATATATATATATATATATATATATATATATATATATATATAAAACAGACACTTGATCTTTTATTATGTTAGGAAGATTGCATATGATTACGTGCGCATTTGGGTATGCAACGAAATGCGATATTAATAAGACGAACGGGATTGGAAATGTAAGCTATAACTCTATTGCTTCTGAACGCTGTTAAAAACTCAGTCCTTCAGTCCATAAAGGAATGAAGAAATAATAAGACCAGCAGTGCCAGGGGAGTTACCGAAAAATGTGTGTGTGTGTGTGTGTGTCTGTTGTCTAGGGTCTAAGGCGAAGTATGACCTTGAATGAGTTTTGTACCCAGAAAATAGAAGCTGAAAAAAAGCGAGAATAAGAATACCGGACATTCTGGTCCTTCTCAGATGCCGATGCGTAGAAAGTGTCTACGTAC
>NC_090743.1:13818134-13824424 GCF_036898095.1 Palaemon carinicauda
ATACTATATATATATATATATATATATATATATATATATATATATATATATATATATTTATATATATATAAATTAAATATATATATTTATATATATATATATGAATTATATATATATATACATACATATATATTTATATATATAAATTATATATATATATATATATATATATATATATATATATATATATATATATATATATATATATATATTTATATATGAATTATATATATATATATATATATATATATATATATATGAATTATATATATATATAGATATGTATATATATATATATATATATATATATATATATATATATATATATATATATATATATAAAGAGTATATATATATGCAGTGCTCAGAAATGTTGTTGATTCTCATGCGTCGTTATTTTTATAGGTAGGAGCTCTATGAATACTAACTATAGGATTAGTTTGGGTGCGCATACCTTCCAGGTACTGGAGAAAGAGCTCCATGATATCCATGTCCCCCCCGCAAGCCATGGTGTTCATTTGTAATTGATAAAACAGGCAAATCGAAACGATAGTTTAAATCCCTTCGTCGCCTCGCTCGGTTATTTTCCTACTGTCGTGGAAGGTACGAAGCCGTGGTGCAGGTTGGTTACTGACGCGAACTATTGCGATGGACTGAAGCAGGTTTATTCGGAGGACCCTCTCTGTTGTTAGGAGAGAGAATTCGAGGGTGGGGGCGGGGAAGGGCGTCTGGTGGGCGGTGGTACTGACAGGCGGGGGTTTACACTTCTCGGCGGCCACTGGTTTTCCAAGAGAAATGATGTCCAGCGGGCCAATTGGAAGGTGTTTATAGTCCACTTTTTAGGCTTAGAGAAACACCTGGATATTTCCAAATGAATCCTACAATCGGTAACGAGTTCTACTGGACAGGTTAGCTCGCTTTTTTTTATCTCTTTTAGTCTTTCTCCTGTAGACCTCACTATGGTCTGGATATTATGTATTTGTTTCTGATCGTTCTGATTTGGGACACTAATGAACAACGCTGAAGTATAATAATCACATGCACATTATATATCACTAGACATATTTAAGATTCAAGTTCACTTGGTGTTTGTATTTTCTTCAAAGTTGTTTGTTTTTATAAAGAGGTTCGTATCTGCTACTACTCTCAGCTGTGGACACAGATTGTCGTGAGAATTTCAAACACTTCCTATGGGACGTAGCACATTTAATTAAACAAATTGTTGGTTTTCAAGTGTAACTGAAGAAACGCCTGTTCGTACTGTTAAGATTTTGAGATGTTTCCACACAATTAAAATTTCGATATTGTGATGCACAACTGTATGTGTAATCTCAACTGCATCTCAACTGTTAGGTTCTCACAAATTCCATCCGGGCGGTCGTTTATTTTTGTTCAATGATAAGTATGTAAGAGGAAACGGAATGTCGCTTTTTGTCTGAAACCGGATTCGTTTTTTTCCCCCGGGGAATATTACTCATTTTACTATATATAATCTGATATTGAATAAAACTTATGATTTAATATCACTAGGGCATGCTCACTCAGACATGGGAAGTGTATTGTTAAATTAATGCGAAATCTATGGTGTCTATTAACAGTATACTTATAGTTGGTTAAATTGTGTATAATATAATTTGTGCGGCCAGTAATATTGTAACATCTACGCATTTGTGTACATGTACTTAAAAGATGGAAAAGATGCAGACAAAGAAGAAGAAGAAGAAGAAGAAGATTCATAGAAAACTATACGATTTTGTTCTAATATAATTTTGAAAAGTCAAAGATGAATCATTGGTAATTTGTGTATCCTGTAAACAATCATCTGTCAGTAGGTTGGTCCCAATGGTGGAAGTGTGATGTCACTGTCAGAGGAATGGTGACGGCGGGCAGTTTGTGTGTGTGTGTGATGTGATGAGCATGCCAAGAAATACAGGCTTTTAGGGCTTGTCCTTAAGTGACATTGTAAGGTATGATGGAATGCAGAACCTTTAGTTCACCTCGTCTCGGACAGTATTGGACGTATTAGAAATTGTTCCAAAAATTCATAAAATAATATTTTTCATATAAAGGCATACATGTAGTTCATATGGTATATACAGAAAATGATTATTCCAAATTAACAGTAAAATCGCATGTATATAATTAACTCGGCTGAGTCCCTGGTTAGGCTGGAGGAACATAGAGAGTAGAGGTCCCCTTTTTTTGTTTTGTTCTTGTTGATGTCGGCTACCACCAAAATTGGGGGAAGTGCTTTGGTATATGTATGATGTATAATTAACAATATTATTTTCACTAAGAATGAGTTCAAGATCGGTTCTTTTAATGATTCAGATTTGATTTGATTATTAATATCGATTGATGTTCTCTGTTCGATAGACGCACCATAGATAATTTATTCAAATTAATATTCATCAACATTATTCATCATGATCAACAACAACACATGGGGTTTTATTCAGCCTGCTTCTGGATTGTTTTCAGTGTCTTCCTGTTGTATGTTTATAATGCGCCTCTTTTATTTTCCACATACGCGTTTTTTTCTTTCCCGAATGTTGTCCGATGTAGTACGTGTAAGTAACACTTTTATTATAACGGGTTTATTTTAAATTTTAAACTAATCGCATTGGCACTTTAGTTACCAATGCGATGTGGTTGCCATCTGCTGCACTTATATGTACCACATTGTCAATCGCAAACTGACTGAGAGAATAGGTAAGGAGAGAGAGAGAGAGAGAGGAGAGAGAGAGAGAGAGAGAGAGAGAGAGAGAGAGAGAGAGAGAGAGAAGGGGGGGGGGATGGGCAATTCCCGGGCAAACCCGTCGCACTTCAATACGTTTAGTCCTCCCCCTTCTTCCACTACCTTAACGCCCCTCCCCTGTCCCCTATTTATGTGTTCCTCATGCCCTCCTCTCTTCCTTTTTCTGCTTCAGAATTTGACCCCTTAAATCCTTTAGGTAAACACATGCCCCTCCTTATCATTGTATATTATACTTTTACATGCGATTTAAATTTGGAAATTAATTCGATTAACATCCCCCTTGCCCTTATTTTGAAGTATATAGGAGAATATTGCGACTTTTAATTTTATGGCAATGCCAAGTTCTTTTTTATCGGAAGTGAATAGGCATTACTATATGGACATCATAACAGGATACACTCAAACAGTGTGTAAGTATATATATATATATATATATATATATATATATATATATATATATATATATATATATATATATATATATATTATATATATATATATATGTGTGTGTTGTGTGTGTGTGTGTGTGTGTGTGGTGTGTGAGAGAGAGGAGAGAGAGAGGAGAGGAGAGAGAGAGAGAGAGAGAGAGAGAGAGAGAGAGGAGAGAGAGAGAGGAGAGAGGAGAGGAGAGAGAGAGAGAGAGAGAGAGAGAGAGAGAGAGTTTACTTTGTCTTCTCCCATGAATAGAAATGTTTTCTTGCTGGGAGTAGATTTGACCTGGTAATTTTAAATGAGAATGGTTGCAGCCTGAGGTTAAGGTATCGGTGAAAGTAGGAAAAGGTAATATATGCATTGTAATGAATGGGAGACGTATTGCGTTCAAGCACCAATTACAGTTTTGTTTTCTGATGAATAAAACAGAAATACTTAAAGCATTGCAAATTCCATTAGCATATTTCTAGATTTTTATTTTATTTAGAGAATTTCCCGGTATACGTTTAGGTTCATTCTACCCATTAACTAAATACAGAAGTGAATGACCTGAATTAGGTCGGGGCAGTAAGAGAAACCTATTTTTCATCCGTAGTTTTAATTAAGTGGCTAATTGCATTTGACACTTTTGTTTTTGTATAATGTACTTGAAAGAGAAAAACATATCGCGTGGATCGCGTGGAGTATTTCTGTGAACTAATATAAATATAGAACTTCGTCCAAGAGTATAGTTTCAGGTGAAAGGCTTGGGCTTCCAGTGCCTTGAACCCCTTTTGAACCCAGGGTTTAGCCTTCAAATATTACTGTACAGTAGACTCAATGCCGTTATCAGTTGAACAAAGAACAAGTTAAAAGTTTTGTATTGTTTCTGTATGAAAAAAACTATCTTAGCCTTTCCCTCAAGTCTTAAAAGTTTATCTTAACCTTCTTTGAGATATATAAGAATTGTTTGTTTAGAATGTTCAAAATATACGATTAGTTTGTTTAGAATGTTCAAATATACGATTAGTTTGTTTAGAATGTTCAAATATACGATTAGTTTGTTTAGAATGTTCAAATATACGATTAGCATTCATTCATGTCATTATTCTTATAAATATGCTAAAATAATTCAAACGTGTGAAGCAATCTTCTATACACGGATTTCCAAATATGTAAAAAGATATAAATCACTCGGAGAGTTTAGTAAAATATTCATTCCATTAGATTCACTGCACTCAAGGTAATGTACGCCATTGACTCATGGCGTTTGTGGTAGGAAATAGCATGATCATAACGGGCAACTCCCCTGCCTATAGTTAACTAGAAACACCCAAGGACAGGGCAGGTTCTTCGAATTATTTTTTATCAAATAATTTTTCATATTATTATTATTATTATTATTATTATTATTATTATTATTATTATTATTAGCTAAGCTACAACCCTAGTCGAAAAGCAAGATACTATAAGCCCTAGGGCTCCAACAGGGAAAAATAGCACAGTAAGGAAAGAAAACAAGGAAATAAATAAACGGTATGAGAAATAATGAATAATTAAAAAAAAAAAAATAAAAAACAGTAATATCAAAACAGATATTTCATATGTATAATATAAAAGGTTTATGTCTGCCAGTTCAACATAAAAACAAGTTTGAACTTTTGAAGTTTTACCGATTCAACTACTGATAAGGAAGATCATTCCACAACTATATACCACAGTAATAATGTTTTTACTTCTCCGTGAGACCTTTTTGGGCTTACACTACCAATTTTGCCAATTCCTACATGATATGGTCTCTGTTTTTCCAGCGGCCCACACCAGGCTTCTTATTCCATTAAAGTTCAAAGTTGGAGCAAATGCTTTTTTGTTGACCAGGCGGACATGAGTCTTTTTATAGTTTATGTATGACATATTTGTTTTTGACGTTGTTAATAGTTTATATATGACATATCTCTTTTGACATTACTTTTTTTTTAGAATGATTTATTGTTAATTTGTTCTCTTCAGTTATTTATTTCCTTATTTCCTTTCCTCACTGGGCTATTTTTCCCTATTGGAGCCCCTGGCTTATAGCAATCTTGCTTTTCCAATTAGGGTTGTAGCTTGGATATTAATAATAATAATAATAATAATAATACTCCTGGCTCAGTGTAAACCGCCAATCTTACGGGATACTTTGATCATTTGGGTATCTATCAAGGTGTGCTTTGTGATGCACACAGAGACTACTGAAAGTTCTCTTCACTGTCAACCAGACCTTCAAAATGCATTGCTTTCATATTTTTCATTGCTCTCCCGTTGTTTCCTTCTAGGGCTGTCTAACTTCTCTACCTTCATCGTATGTAAATAATGATAACTTTTAAGTGAGAACAGATTCGTCTGGCGATTAATTGGCTTCGTCAAACTACCTGTACTGGTAAAAGTTGCAAAGACAATTAAGTTATTGATAATCATGACTATCTACAGGTGTCTACAAGGCTTGCGTGCTTAGTTTTTATAATATTGACCTAATAATAACCCATGAAATAAGCTTTTAGAATAATAACTGATGTTCCTGAAGGGTCACGTCATGAAGGCCTTATTGTGTCTGACAGCGTTATAATTTCAGTTCGTGGTTGTTCGCTGTATTTGTTACTTCAGTTTATTTTGAAGGTTTATTGCTATAGAAATATCATGCGTTTATGAATTTGCTTGTGTCCTTATGATGTATTGGGAAGCGTTTCATTATCTACAGGATTTATTTTGATCGTTTTACGTTTGCGGAAAAAAAAATGTTTATATATATACAGTATATATATATATATATATATATATATATATATATATATATATATATATATATATATATATATATATATATATAGTGTCGAGTTAGACAGAAATGAAAAGAATTAAGAGAAACAAACTGAAGCAATATAACAGAAAATATAACAACTAAAGTTATTATAAGAGCAGATAAAAAAAGCCAATGAAAAATTATTGGTAATTATAATGGAAAAATACATCACATATTGAATAAAAATAGTTAAATACAGTAATTTAAAGGTAAGGTAACGCATGATTTATCCAACCGACTCATATCGGTGAGGCTAGACTGGCTCCCTCTACTACAAGTCTG
>NC_090743.1:13824924-13829924 GCF_036898095.1 Palaemon carinicauda
CTGGATCATCAATTTCCTTGAGCAATACGTAAACCGTTGAGAGAGAGAGAGAGAGAGAGAGAGAGAGAGAGAGAGAGAGAGAGAGAGAGAGAGAGAGAGAGACTGTAATCAACGAAAAAAGCGGTTTAAGGGTGAAATATTGAGAAAAAAAAAACAGCCCCAATCTCGATTTAAAAATCCAATATAACAGGTTATTCTAAATAAAAAATAAAGGTTCAAACACCCCTTTTCCTCTAACATCTTACAAAGGAAGTTCCATTCTACGAAAAGGAATAGAAAATACCCAAAGATTATTTTTCCTTCACATAACCAAAATGTCATTGGCTTTTGGATTGAACTTTTCTGACGGATCTAACCTTCTTGGGCCCACCACCTACCCCATTTACCCATTATCTCCATTTCAATCTATAGCCCTTCCATTAAGCATGGTCCTCCTCTCCCTCACCCCCTTTCCCTTGTTATTCCACAAATCCCTCCTCACACGCCCCCAAGCCTCTCCTGCCAAATCCTTCCATGACCTTGAACGTCCATGTCCCAGACTGACAGACTTGTAGTGGAGGGAGCCAGTCTAGCCTCACCGATATGAGTTGTTGGATAAATCATGCGCTACCTTACCTTTAAATTACTGTATTTAACTATTTTTTATTCAATATGCGATGTATTTTCCCATTCTAATTACCAATCATTTTTCATTGGGTTTTTTAACTGTTCTTATAATAACTTTAGTTGTTATATTTTCTGTTATATTGCTTCATTTTGTTTCTCTTAATTCTTTTTATTTCTGTCTAACTCGACACTATGTATATATGTATATATGTATATATGTATATATATATATATATATATATATATATATATATATATATATATATATATATATATATAAATAATATTTATTATGAGCCTCAAGAAACCATGAGTATAACATTTTCTTTTCCGCAAACGTAAAACGATCAAAATAAATCCTGTAGATAATGGAACCGCTTCACAATCATCATAAGGACACAAGCGTAATCATAAACGCATAATATTTCTATAGCAATAAACCTTCAAAATGAAATGAAGTAACAAATACAGCGAACAACCACGAACTGAAATTATAACGCTGTCAGACACAATAAAGGCCTCCATGACGTGACCTTTCAGGAACATCAGTTATTATTCCTAAAAGCTTAATTTCATGGGTTATTATTAGGTCAATATTATAAAAACTAAGCGCGCAAGCCTTGTAGACACCTGTAGATAGTCACAATTACCAATAATTTAATTGTCTTTGCAACTTTTACTAGTATAGGTAGTTTGACGAAGACTATTAATCGCCAGAGGAATTTCTTCTCACCAAAAGTGATCATATTAACATACGATGAAGGTAGAGAAGTTAGACAGCCCCAGAAGGAAACAACGGGAAAGTAATAAAAAAAATATGAAAGCAATGCATTTTGAAGGTCTGGTTGACGATAAAGAGAACTTTCAGTAGTCTCTTAGTGTGAACCACAAAGCAAACCTTGATAGATACCCAAATGATCAAAGTATCCCCTTAAGATTGGCGGTTGACACTGAGCCAGGAGTAAAATGGAATAAGCCTGGTGTGGGCCGCTGGAAAAAAAACGAGACCATATCATGTAAGAATTGGCAAAATTGGTAGTGTAAGTCCAAAAAAGGTCTAACGGAGAAGTAAAAAACATTATATACTGTGGTATATAGTTGTGGAATGATCTTCCTTATCAGTGGTTGAATCTGTAAAACTTCAAAAGTTCAAACTTGTTTTTAAGTTGAACAGGCGGACAAAAACCTTTTATATTATACATATGAAATATGTTTTGTGTTACTGTTTTTTAAATATTTCATTTTAATTATTCATTATTTCTCATACCGTTTACTTATTTTCTTGTTTTCCTTTCTTTACTGTGCTATTTTTCCCAGTTAGAGCCCTAGGATTATAGTATCTTGCTTTTCGAACTAGGGTTGTAGCTTAGCTAATAATAGTAATAATAATAATAATAATAATAATCATAATAATAATAAATAATAATCATAATAATAATCATAATAATAATAATAATAATAATATAATAATATGAAAAATTATTTGATAAAAAATAATTCGGAGAACATGCCCTGTCCTTGGGTGTTTCTAGTTAACTATAGGCAAGGGAGTTGCCCATTATGATCATGCTATTTCCTACCACAAGCGCCATGAGTCAATGGCGTACATTACCTTGAGTGCAGTGAATCTAATGAAATGAAAATTTTACTAAACTCTCCGAGCTATTTATATCTTTTTTTATATTTTGGAAGTTTGCTTCACACGTTTGAAATTATTTTTAGCATATTTATAAGAATTAGGGACATGGGCTGAATGATAATCGTATATTTGAACATTCTAAACAAACATTTTTTACACATCTCAATGAAGTCTAGTAATAATAATAATAATAATAATAATAATAATAATAATAATAATAATAATAGGGAAATGAGGAATCATGGGGAAAGGAAGAGTATCCCTGGATACAATCCAATTTATAGCTCAAAGGCAGGTACTCGGGATGGGAAAGATTAAGGAAATAGGGAGAAAGAGAAGTACAAGAGAAGAACAGAAGAGGGGGACAGACCCTCTTGCGATATTAAGGAATTGGTATTATTATTTCCGTCTCAATGAAGTTTAACATCAACTTCTTAAGACTTGTAGGAAAGGGCCAAGATAGTTTTTTCATAAAGAAAAAATACAAAACTTCAACTTGTTCTTTGTTCAATTGATAACGGCATTGAGTCTACAGTAATATTTGAAGGCTAAACCCTGGGTTCAAAAGGGGTTCAAGGCACTGGAAGCCCAAGCCTTTCACCTGAGGCTATGATCTTGGACGAAGTTCTATGTTTACATTAGTTTACAGAAATACTCCACGTGATATGTTTTTCTCTTTTCAAATACATTATACAAAAAACAAAAGTGTCAAATGCAATTAGCCACTTAATTAAAACTACGGATGAAAAATAGGTTTCTCTTAATGCCATGACCTAATTCCAGGTCATTCACTTCTGTATTTAGTTAATGGGTAGAATGAACCTAAACATATACCGGGAAAATCTCTATATAAAAATAAAAATCTAGAAATATGCTGATGGAATTTGCAATGCTTCAAGTATCTCTGTTTTATTCATCAGAAAACAAAACTGTAATTGGTGCTTGAACGCAATACGTCTCCCATTCATTGCAATGTATATATTACCTTTTCCTACTTTCACCGATACCTTAACCTCAGGCTGCAACCATTCTCATTTAAAATTACCAGGTCAAATCTACTCCCAGCAAGAAAACATTTCTATCATGGGAGAAGACAAAGTAAACTCTCTCTCTCTCTCTCTCTCTCTCATCTCTCTCTCTCTCTCTCCTCTCCTCTCTCCTCTCTCTCTCTCTCTCTCTCTCTCACACACACACACACACACACACACACATATATATATATATATATATATATATATATATATATATTATATATATATATATATAGATATATAGATATATATATATTATATATATATATATATATTATATAAATATATATAATATATATATATATATATATATATATATAAGACTTACACAATGTTTGTATCTTGTTATGATGTCCATATAGTAATGCCTATTCACTTCCGATAAAAAAAGACTTGGCATTGCCATGAATTAAAAGTCGCAATATTCTCCTATATACTTCAAAATAAGGGCAAGGGGGATGTTAATCGAATTAATTTCCAAATTTAAATTCGCATGTAAAAGTATAATATACAATGATAAGGAGGAGCATGTGTTTACCTAAAGGATTTAAGGGGTCAAATACTGAAGCAGAAAAAGGAAGAGAGGAGGGCATGATGAACACATAAATAGGGGACAGGGGAGGGGCGTTAAAGTAGTGGAAGAAGGGGGAGGACTAAACGTATTGAAGTGCGACGGGTTTGCCCAGGAATTGCCCGTCCAACCCCGCCCCCCACCTCTCTCTCTCTCTCTCTTCTCTCTCTCACTCTCTCCTCTCTCTCTCTCTCTCTCTCCTTCCTATTCTCTCAGTCAGTTTGCGATTGACAATGGTGGTACATATAAGTGCAGCAAATGGCAACCACATCGCATTGTAACTGAAGTGCCAATGCGATTAGTTTAAAATTTAAAATAAACCCCGTTATAATAATGTGTTACTAACACGTACTAAATCAGACAACATTCGGGAAAGAAAAAAACGCGTATGTGGAAAATAAAAGAGGGGCACTATAAACATACAACAGGAAGACACTGAAAACAATCCCAGAAGCAGGCTGAATAAAACTCCATGTGTTGTTGTTGATCATGATGAATAATGTTGATGAATATTAATTTGAATAAATTATCTATGGTGCGTCTACCGAACAGAGGACATGAATTGATATTAATAATCAAATCAAATCTCAATCATTAAAAGAACCGATCTTGAACTCATTCTTAGTGAAAATAATATTGTTAATTATATACATGTGATTTTATTGTTAATTTGGAATAATTATTTTCTGTATATACCATATGAATTACATGTATGTCTTTATATGAAAAAATATTACTTTATGAATTATTGGAACAATTTCTTATATGTCCAAGACTGTCCGAGACGAGGTGAACTAAAGGTTCTGCATTCATCATACCTTACAATGTCACTTAAGGACAAGCCCTAAAAGCCTGTATTTCTTGGCATGCTCATCACATCACACACACACAAACTGCCCGCCGTCACCATTCTCTGACAGTGACATCACACTTCCACCATTGGGCCAACCTACTGACAGATGACTGTTTACAGGATACACAAATTACCAATGATTCATCTTTGACTTTTCAAAATCATATTAGAACAAAATCGTGTAGTTTTCTATGAATCATCTTCTTGTCTGCATCTTTTCCCACTTTTCTTCTTTGTCTGCATCTTTTCCCACTTTTAGTACATGTACACAAATGCCGTAGATGTTATAACATTACATAA
>NC_090743.1:13839924-14049924 GCF_036898095.1 Palaemon carinicauda
AATGCTCTGGTAGCAATCAAAGAACTGTGAGAAGACTTGAAGCCTTAAGTTCTGATCTTCCAACATTAACTCAGTTCCTTCAGTTTGCCTCTGCTATGCAAACACAAAGGATACCGAGTGTTGGTCCCATATGTATGAAAGATGTATGGATTGCTAGTGATGATGAAGAAGAGGAAGTACTAGCAGTGCGATTCAAAGGTGGTAAAGACCTACAGGGACCTCCATTACGTGATGCTGCTTGGGTATGGCTTACTCTCCTTGGTGGGGAAATGCTCCGGGAACGTTATATGGAGCTCTGTGATGAGTACTGCAATGCTTTCAACAAAGTTCTCCTTCGTCAAGAGGCACCAAGTAATATTGAAGAAATGTCATACTTTGATGTAATGAGAGATCTGGGCGAAAATTTCTTACATGCATTCTTAACCATTCTTCACAAGTTTGTAGTATCTGGGACCTGGTTCTTTGACCGCCAACTACACACAGATGATGGCCTTCAAGCTTTAGTAGATGTCATAAGTTTCTTGATTGATAATGGTATTGTTGGTTCTATATTTGTTATCTGATATCTAATCAATCTCTTAAATGGTAAGCTACTCTGCCAAATTTATGGTCACCACTGTGGCATTAGAGATTTCATACCCTCCTAATGTTTCTAAGCATTTAATATGCCTCTTTCCCTTAAATTTTAATCAAATCAACTTTTAAACTTTAAATAGCTTCTATATAAAAAATGTTATACAGTTTATGCACAACTAAAAACCATAAAAAATTCAGATTTAATGATTTGATGCCACAGATAACAATGGCACTTCATGGAAACATACAAAATTAAAATACTCCTTTAAGGTTAATCAATAGAATGAATAGGTAATCAAATTACTCCAATGAGCTAAACTTGAGTCACTTTTAATCTATATATAAAGCTAAAAGTACTAACTTTGATATGATAATGTAAACACTATAGGAGTTATTTCACCTATTCCGCAAGAAGCATTAAAGATATCAGAAAGGTCTGTGGTGGCTTCCTCTGGCATACTGTATTCAGTTTCATAAGCTATTACAGAAAGTTAATAATTTTAATACTGTAACAACTATACAACGATTACCTAGCTAAATATGCACAACCATGTGATATACTGTATTATGAACTAGATTCAAAGCACATTAATGCTTTCAATATGTATCTACTATAGCACCATGCTGAACAAAGAAACTTCCCAGGGCAGTGGCAATAAATCAAATGTCGTAATGAGAGAAGAGTCTAGTCAAACAATGGGTATAAAAAAAAATGACTTAATTCATTAACACATGAAGAGTGTAAATGAAGCAAGGGTATACTTGCAGTATTAATATGTATTACATTCAAATCATCTACGTACTTCCGATCATTATAACGTGAATGCCATGTAAAATTAAGTTTAGTATACAGTGGTGTTAGCAAAATTAATTCAACACCAAGGTTGTAGAATAATAAGTGAAATAGAACATTCCCAGGTATATTAAACTTCATTCAAGATATTTTTAGGGTTCAACTGCTGATTTGTCACCACCCTGAAGATACCTTCCCTGTTTTTAAGATGTAAGAGTATCTAAACTCACAGGTATATGCTATGTAAAAATATTCAGATACAGTATAAGCAACCCTATAACTATGGGAAAACCATTAAGAAACTGCCTTATTCCAACACGCTAATGCAATAAACTAATCTACTAAATATGTGCAATAATTTTGTATTCAATCTAAAACTATGCATTAAAAATCTTGTTAAGTACAGTATTATTGTAAAGTTTCTTACAGATAACTAAAGTGTTCAGCATTGAATTGTTGTGTATAATGTATAAATATAAGGTTTCATGAGTTTTTGTACAGCATCACCCATCACCGTGTCTTTAACTGTTCATTTCAGTTGTTATATATCTATCATTCATATTCATCTAGAATTAAGGTTTAAATATCATAATGAATAATGACAAAACAAACAGTTATTTCTTTACTGTTATATTTTAGCTATAATAATTACTTTATTAAGTCAGGATGGAGTTCCATTCTCATTTTAAATTATACCCCTTAATTGGACTGTAACTAAGAACATCCAATTACAAACAACCCAGTACAGTAACAATTCATTCCTTGAGACTATCTCCTATTCCATTTCATCAAGAATTTCTAAAGAACACCATAGCATTGATGGTTTTTTAATCATTTTCCTATTTTCATTTAACTTTCTATCTTTCTGTTCCTCATCTGTCCACATATGTATATACAGTATTCAGAGCATAAAATATTCTATTTATATCCACACCTTCATAAGATACGAATCTCACAAACACTGTTGAGGAATTTTACAAAACCATACCGGTATTATCTTCATACTTTGTATTCTTAATAACAATAAAATACACCTGTATAAAGTGATATTAAAATAATTAAATTAATGAATTTGTTTTATTATACCCTTACTAATTTAAGAAAATTTATAATTAAGGACAGGAAAATTTACTGAACACCAATATAAAAAAGGGTGAAAAACAGCAATATTGATTCATTAGGAGAAGAGAGACTGTGGATGCCATCTTTATAGTAAGGCAGATACAGAAAAAGATGCTAAAGGGAAACCAAAAGCTCTTCTGTATTTCTGTAGATGTAGAGAAGGCTTATGATGGAGCACCATAAGAAATTATGCTTTGGTGCTTCAGCTTGAAGAGTAGGAAATCCCAGAGAAGTTGGTTAGACTTGTTGAGATGATTTACTAAAGAACAAGGACTAAAGTAATATCACCAGTTGGAGAAAAAGAAAACTTTGAAGTTAGTGTTGGATATCACCAGGAATCAGCATTAAGCTTGTTTTTATTTTTGCTGGTCATGGATGTGTTAGTGAAGAGATCAGATATGAAGAGTTGGGAGAGTTGCTATATGCAGATGATTTGGTGATTACTGTACTGCTGAAAATGAAGATGACACAGAGAAGGGTAGTAGAGAGGCAAGAAAATTTGGAGAGATGTGGCTTGAGAGTAAATGTGGATAAGACTGAGGTTATGGTGAGCAGTAAGGTGGGTAGGGACAGGATAGTCATAAAAACAGGTGGAACAATCTAGATACTTGGGATTTATCATAAGTCAGGAAGAAGGATGTAAAGCTGAAGTTGAGAATAGGATAAAAGTATCCTGAGGGGCGTGGAGTGCAGTAGCATGAGTGGTATGTGATAAGTAAATGTCCATCACACTAAAAGTTAAGAACTATAACACAGTAATAACACCAGTGTTAATGTATGGATTGGGAACATGGGAGCTTAGACAAAAAGAGGAAGCAAAGCTTGAGAGAATAGATATCAGAATGCAGAGATGGATATGGGAATATCACTGATTGAAAGAGTGGAAAATAAGGAAATAAGAATAGCAGGTGTAGTAAAGATTACACAGGTGATAAGAGTGTCTCAACTGAGATGGATGGTGAGGGGGGAGCGAGGAGGGCTTGGGAGGAACCTGTTATGGGGGGGAAGATCAAAAGGGAGAAGATCGAGAGGTAGGCAGAGAATTACATGCAAGATAAGGTGAACGATGATATAGAGAGAAGAGGGCAGGTGGAAGAGGATGCCTTTGATATAAGGCAATGGAGAAGGTGCAACAGGCAACCAACCCCTTAATGTAGAGATAATCGGGGGAAAGAACATAAAGTAGGAGACAAAGTACATATAGTACAAGATAAAAAGTCATTTAAAAGACTGAATTAAAAAGCTTTTATTGCTTTTAAAGAAAACTAATGTATATGACAGGTTATGACTCATTTTTCATTTGCATACACATGCACTAAATAGTCTGGCCTATTACTATTACTAGCCAAGATACAACGCTAATTGGAAAAGCAAGAAGCTATAAGCCCAAGGACTCCAAAAGGGAAAAATAGCCCAGTGAGGAAAGGAAATAAGGAAATAAATAAATGATGAGAATAAATTAACAATGAATCATTCTAAAACCAGTAACATCAAAACAGATATGTCCTATATAAACTATTAACAACGTCAAAACAGATATGTCCTTATAAACTATTAACGTCAAAAACAGATATGTCATATATAAACTATAAAAAGACTCATGTCAGCCTGGTCAACATAAAAACATTTGCTCCAACTTTGAACTTTTGAAGTTCTACTGATTCAACTACCCGCTTAGGAAGATCATTCCACAACTTGGTAACAGCTGGAATAAAACTTCTAGAATACTGTGTAGTATTGAGACTCATGATGGAGAAGGCCTGGCTATTAGAATTAACTGCCTGCTTAGTATTACGAACAGGATAGAATTATCCAGGGAGATCTGAATGTAAAGGATGGTCAGAGTTCTGAAAAATCTTATGCAACAAGCATAATGAACAAATTGAACGACGGTACCAAAGATTGATATCTAGATCAGGAATAAGAAATTTAATAGACCTTAAGTTTCTGTCCAACAAATTAAGATGAGAATCAGCAGCTGAGCACCAGACAGGCGAACAATCCTCAAAACAAGGTAGAATGAAAGAATTAAAACACTTCTTCAGAATAGATTGATCACCGAAAATCTTGTAAGACATTCTCAATAAGCCAATTTTTTGTGCAACTGAAGAAGACACAGACCTAATGTGTTTTTCAAAAGTAAATTTGCTGTCGAGAATCACACCTAAAATTGTCATACAAATTTAAAGAAACATTATCAATACTGAGATCTGGATGTTGAGGAGCCACCGTCCTTGACCTACTTACAATCATACTTTGAGTTTTATTAGGATTCAACTTCATACCCCATAATTTGCACCATGCACTAATTTTAGCTAAATCTCTATTAAGGGATTCACCAACCCCAGATCTATATTCAGGGGATGGAATTGATGCAAAGAGAGTAGCATCATCTGCATATGCAACAAGCTTGTTTTCTAGGCCAAACCACATGTCATGTGTATATAGTATGAAAAGTAATGGGCCAAGAACACTACCCTGTGGAACACTGGATATCACATTCCTATATTCACTATGGTGCTCATCAACAACAAATCTTTGAGATCTATTACTTCAAAAATCAATAATAATGCTAAGAAACGACCCACCCACTCGCAACTGTTTCAGTTTGAAAACAAGGGCCTCATGATTAACACGGTCAAAGGCAGTACTAAACTCAAGGCCAATCATACGAACTTCCTGACCACAATCAAGGGATTTCTGTACAGCATTGGAGATTGTAAGAAGGGCATCACATGCTCCAGGGCCTTTACGAAAACCAAATTGCAAACTAAGGAATAGATGATTACCTTCAGCAAACTTATTAAGATGTTTTGCCAGAAGACGTTCAAAAACTTTAGATAATTTGGGAGTTATGGAAATTGGCGGTAATCAGTGGCACTTGAGCTACCACAAACATATTTACATAGAGGAGTAACATTACCAATGCTCCAACAAGTTCTAAAAGCTCCTCTTCTTGCTAACTTGTGCAAAATAACTGATAACTTTGGAGCTGAGAAATCTGCTGTCTTTATAAAAAACAAAGGAAAAATATCATTTGGGTCTACACCTCCATAAGCATCAAGGTCCATCAACAGAGCTTTAATCTCACGAGATAGAAAAGCTAAACTAGTTAGTTTAGCCTCAGGAAAATAGAAACGAGGAAGTTCAAGTTTTTCATTACTCTGTTTACTGTCAAAAACATCAGCCAACAGGGTTGCCTTTTCCTTTGGACAGTGAGTGACTGAGCCATCTGGTTTAAGTAATGGAGGAACTGTGGCATCTACACCAAAGAGTGCAGATTTAAGGGTAGATCAACATTTATGTTCCTGAGTTGTACCAAAAAAGGGTTTCTTTTATGGCTAAATTGTACTCCTTTTCAGTTGAGGCATAAACTCTCCGAGTTAAAGCTCGAAGCTGAGTATAGTTGTTCCAGGTCAAATCTGATCTGTTACCCTTCCAAAGATGATAGGCCTCCTACTTCTCCAAATAAGCACGTCTACAATCATCACTGAACCACGGTTTGTCCTTCTCTCGGTACCTTAGCACACGAGAAGGGATACACCTATCAATTATGTTGACTAGATTCTCATTCAAAGGGACAATAGGATCTACACTACTATGTAATTGAGACCAATTCAAGCACAAAAGATCATGCAAATTCCCATTCCAGTCTGCTGGGGATTTCATATAAATTTTACAAGAGTATGATATATCAGGGACAGGCTGCTCAGTCTTCACTACTAATGAAATCAGGGCATGATTAGATTTCCCGACTGGAGAACCAACCTTACTAGTTATAACACCAGGGGAGTCAGTGTATAAGAGGTCCAAGCTATTACCAGACCTGTAAGTAGCTTCATTTATGATTTGCTCACAGCCTGATTCAGAGGCAAAGTCTAAAGCTCTTAAGCCATGGCGATCGGTAGGAGAGATAGAACTTAACTACTCCCTATGGTGAGCATTAAAATCACCAACAAAGACAAAAGAAGCCTTTCTATCATCTTCTTGTATCTTAGCCATAATGGTAAGAAGACAATCGAAGATAGACTCATCCATGTCTGGATTCCGGTAGATGGAACACAAATAAAAGTTGTTATGCTTGTCACAAACTTTTATTACCTGAATCTCATGACATCCACATTGATAGCAGGACTTATGAGAAGCAGGGTACTTGGTTCTAATATACACCGCCATTCCCCTGGCCCTAGGGATGGCATCACGTTTCAACATTATTGGCTTCTTAAAACCAGTTACAAGGAGCTCAGATGAGTGCCTCATATTAGAAACCAAACTTTCTGAGCACAAAAGAATATCATACTGCCTGGACGCAACTGTAAGGTCTTGGATATTTGCATGAAGACCACGAATATTGCAATACAGAAGACGACATTGACGAAATCTAGGACGTACTGGTCCCGGATTTCGCTCAATGTCTCCAGACAGCATAAGAATTAATAGAAATAAAAAAAGAGACATCATACTTTGAAATTAGACTAACAAGAATTATAACATTCTTTACACATTCTTGTCTGTCCCCATACACCTAACAACACTGAGATTCGGTGGCTACTTTCCTCTAGGTAAGGGTAGAAGAGACTCTTTAGCTATGGCAAACAGCTCTTCTAGGAGAAGGACACTACAAAAACAACCATTGTTCTCTTGTCTTGGGTAGTGCCATAGCCTCTATACCAAGGCCTTCCACTGTCTTGAATTGTAGTTCTCTTGCTTCAGGGTAAACTCAGGCATGCTGTTCTATCTTATTTCTCTTCCTATTGTTTGTTAAAGTTTTTATAGTTTACATATGAAACATGTTATTTTTATTAATAAAATAAATTTTTGAATATACTTACCCGATAATCATGTAGCTGTCAACTCCGTTGCCCGACAGAATTCTATGGAGGGATACGCCAGCTATCACAATACTAGAAGGGGGTGTATTTACCAGCGCCACCTGTGGCCAGGTACTCAAGTACTTCTTGTTGACACCTCCTCAATTATTCCTCGGTCCACTGGTTCTCTATGGGGAGGAAGGGAGGGTCGATTAAATCATGATTATCGGGTAAGTATATTCAAAAATTTATTTTATTAATAAAAATAACATTTTTCAATATTAAACTTACCCGATAATCATGTAGCTGATTCACACCCAGGGGGGTGGGTGAAAACCAGTGTACAAGATTAAAGGATAGCTAAGTATCCCATATTTCATATAATCAGTTATCCACAATAACAATGAAATAATAAGTACCTGGTAAGGAAGTCGACTTGAATCGTTACTCTGCCTTTAATAAGATCGTCTTCCTTACTGAGCGCAGCGTTCCTCTTGGGAGGCTGAATCAACTCAAAGGTGCTAAAGTATACAGGGCTGCAACCCATACTAAAGGACCTCATCACAACCTTTAACCTTGGCGCTTCTCAAGAAAGAATTGACCACCCGCCAAATCAACAAGGATGTGGAAGGCTTCTTAGCCGACCGTACAACCCATAAAAAGTATTCAAGAGAAAGGTTAAAAAGTTATGGGATTATGGGAATGTAGTGGCTGAGCCCTCGCCTACTACTGCATTCGTTGCTACGAATGGACCCAGGGTGTAGCAGTACTCGTAAAGAGACTGGACATCTTTGAGATAGAATGATGCGAACACTGACTTGTTTCTCCAATAGGTTGCATCCATAACACTCTGCAGAGAACGGTTCTGTTTGAAGGCCACTGAAGTAGCCACAGCTCTCACTTCATGTGTCCTTACCTTCAGCAAAGCAAGGTCTTCTTCCTTCAGATGAGAATTTGCTTCTCTAATCAGAAGCCTGATGTAGTAAGAAACTGAGTTCTTAGACATTGGTAGAGAAGGCTTCTTGATAGCACACCATAAGGCTTCTGATTGTCCTCGTAATGGTTTTGACCTTCTTAGATAGTACTTAAGAGCTCTAACTGGGCAAAGTACTCTCTCCAGTTCGTTCCCCACCATGTTGGACAGGCTTGGGATCTCGAACGACTTAGGCCAAGGACGGGAAGGAAGCTCGTTTTTAGCCAAAAAACCGAGCTGCAAGGAACATGTAGCCGTTTCAGATGTGAAACCTATGTTCCTGCTGAAGGCGTGGATCTCACTTACTCTTTTACCTGTTGCTAAGCACACGAGGAAAAGAGTTTTTAATGTGAGGTCCTTAAAAGAGGCTGATTGGAGCGGTTCAAATCCTGATGACATTAGGAACCTTAGGACCACGTCTAGATTCCAGCCTGGAGTGGACAACCGACGTTCCTTTGAGGTCTCAAAAGACCTAAGGAGGTCCTGTAGATCTTTGTTGGAGGAAAGATCCAAGCCTCTGTGGCGGAAAACCGCTGCCAACAAACTTCTGTAACCCTTGATCGTAGGAGCTGATAGGGATCTTACGTTCCTTAGATGTAACAGGAAGTCAGCAATCTGGGTTACATTGGTACTGGTTGAGGAAAACTGCATTGGCCTTGCACCAGCTTCGGAAGACTTCCCATTAAGACTGATAGACTCTGAGAGTGGATGTCGTCCTTGCTCTGGCAATCGCTCTGGCTGCCTCCTTCGAAAAGCCTCTAGCTCTTGAGAGTCTTTCGATAGTCTGAAGGCAGTCAGACGAAGAGCGTGGAGGTTGGGTGTACCTTCTTTACGTGAGGTTGACGCAGAAGGTCCACTCTAGGAGGAAGAGTCCTGGGAACGTCGACCAGCCATTGCAGTACCTCAGTGAACCATTCTCTCGCGGGCCAGAGGGGAGCAATCAACGTCAGCCGTGTCCCTTTGTGAGAGGCGAACTTCTGAAGTACCCTGTTGACAATCTTGAACGGCGGGAATGCATACAGGTTGAGATGGGACCAATCCAGCAGAAAGGCATCCACGCGAACTGCTGCTGGGTCTGGAATCGGAGAACAATACAAGAGGAGCCTCTTGGTCATCGAGGTAGCGAATAGATCTATGGTTGGCTGACCCCACAGGGCCCAAAGTCTGCTGCAAACATTCTTGTGAAGGGTCCACTCTGTGGGGAAGACCTGACCCTTCCGGCTGAGGCGATCTGCCATGACATTCATATCGCCCTGAATGAGCCTCGTTACCAGCGTGAGCTTTCGATCTTTTGACCAAATGAGGAGGTCCCTTGCGATCTCGAACAACTTCCTCGAATGAGTCCCTCCCTGCTTGGAGATGTAAGCCAAGGCTGTGGTGTAGTCGGAGTTCACCTCCACTACCTTGTTAAGCTGGAGGGACTTGAAGTTTATCAAGGCCAAATGAACTGCCAACAACTCCTTGCAATAGATGTGAAGTGTCCTTTGCTCCTGATTCCATGTTCCCGAGCATTCCTGTCCGTCCAGTGTCGCACCCCAGCCCGTGTCCGATGCGTCCGAGAAGAGACGGTGGTCGGAGGTCTGAACAGCCAAAGATAGACCTTCCTTGAGAAGAATGCTGTTCTTCCACCATGTTAGAGTAGACCTCATCTCTTCGGAAACAGGAACTGAGCCCGTCTCTAGCGTCATGTCCTTTATCCAGTGAGCAGCTAGATGATACTGAAGGGGGCGGAGGTGGAGTCTCCCTAACTCGATGAACAGGGCCAGCGATGAAAGTGTCCCTGTTAGACTCATCCACTGCCTGACTAAGCATCGGTTCCTTCTCAGCATGCTCTGGATGCATTCTAGGGCTTGGAAGATCCTTGGGGCCGACGGACAAGTCTGAAAAGCTCGACTCTGAAGATCCATACCCAAGGAGACAATGGTCTGGGATGGAACGAGCTGAGACTCCTCAAAATTGACCAGGAGGCCCAGTTCCTTGGTCAGATCCATAGTCCATTTGAAAATCTCCAGACAGCGACGACTTGAGGGAGCTCTTAAAAGCCAGTCGTCTGACGGAGCCGGACACAAGATCATGATACTGCTGCACAGTCTGTAAACTGTCAATCATGGGCAAGCGAGGAAGTACAGTGACAACCCGAATCTGTCTAGACTGTCTGGGTCGTACAGACAACTCCTTAACGGGTTGCTGAGGTTGCCGCACTGCGTCACAACAAGTCCCTTCTGTTGGTTGTTGAACGTCTTCCCCGTGACACATTGACTCCGTAAACAAAAAATCCTCTAACAAGGACTAAGCTTGGACTGCATGTCATGCAACACAGCTCAAGGTCTATGGGAGCAGGTGTGGTAACAGACGGGATTAGCGGCTGAAGTGTAACCATTACCTTCCCTGTAAGCATGTTATGCTTAAATAAAAGTCCATAAGAGGTTATGCAGCTAAAGGCTCCCTCCAAATGACAGAGTCCTCAAGGGAATATCAGAAGGAGGGAGAAAAGAACTTTCTCATCTACAGGGACCTTATCCTAGAAAAGCTAAGTTCTCTGAGTGAGGGTTCACTGGTGCAAAGCAGCAGACTAGAAGGCAACGTTATGAAACTGCTTGACAGTCTAGTGAGTTGGCAACAACCCAAGATGTGTTGAGAAGCATGCGGTAAGGTATGCAGAGCATGATGTATGCAGAGTATGCTGTATGCAGAGCATGCTGTATGTAGAGCATGTTGTATGCAGAGCATGCTGAATGCAGAGCATGCTGTATGCAGAGCATGTTGTATGCAGAGCATGCTGAATGCAGAGCATGCTGAATGCTGAGCATGTAGTAAGCAGAGCCTGCTGTAAGCAGAGCCTGCTGAAAGGAAAGCAGAGCGTGTGCATGGCGTTTAACATTTCTCAGAAATTCCATGACCAGTGCTAGAGTGCTTTATGCATGCTTGCATGGGGTTTAAACCATGGTATGCTGAACAGCAGAGTCAGAACGAGCTGGAACAACAATAGTGTGGTTTCCTCTTCAAGACTCCGATGAGGGAACACCTGAGGCTCAGTCTGCAAAGGCTGAATAAAAGACAAGCAGAAGGAAGGCGCATGGGTGGAGGAGGCTGACTCCTAGCATGAGTGGTTGAACCCAAGGGTTGCGCTTGCTGAGCGGTTGGCGGAAGCGGAGTAGCAAGTTCCAGTTCCTGTGGTGTGAGCGGAGCGCGATGAGGAAGAGGCTGCGCAGAACAAGGTAAATGTCTCGCAAGCTGAGGCTCCTGAGGCGCAAGGCTAAGGTGTTGTGGTGCTTGCCTTATGGAGGGTTGAGCTCGCTGCAGCAAGAGCTGAGGAAACTGACTCATCGACGGGAGAGGTTGTTGTACCTCAACCGAGTGTTGCACCACTGGTGGAGCAGCAAGTGGAGGCGGAGGAAGAGAGGTATAATCCTCCTGATCCCAATGTAAAGGTTGCCTTAAGAAAGGCGGAGGCTGAACACCACAGGGAACAGCAAACTCAGCACGTGTCTCAACATCGTACGCCTGGCAGGTGGAACTGCTGGCAGGTGGTACTGCGATCAGGCGGAGCGAGTGTAGGTGGAGGGAGTGTAGGCGGAGGGGGAGGAGCAACACTCTCAGCCCGACACTCACGCATCAAGTCCGAAAGCTGTGCTTGCATGGACTGTAGTAGAGTCCACAACATCATACGCCTGGCAGATGGTACTGTGATCAGGCGGAGCGAGTGTAGGAGGAGGGAGTGTAGGCGGAGGCGGAGGAGCAACACTCTCAGCCCGACACTCACTCATCAAGTCCGAAAGCTGTGCTTGCATGGACTGTAGTAGAGTCCACAACATCGTACGCCTGGCAGATGGTACTGTGATCAGGCGGAGCGAGTGTAGGAGGAGGGAGTGTAGGCGGAGGCGGAGGAGCAACACTCTCAGCCCGACACTCACTCATCAAGTCCGAAAGCTGTGCTTGCATGGACTGTAGTAGAGTTCACAACATCGTACGCCTGGCAGATGGTGCTGCGACCAGGCGGAGCAGGTGCAGGCTGGGCGAGCACAGGCGGAGCAGGTGCAGGCTGGGCGAGCACAGGCGGAGCGAGAACAGGTGGAGGGAGTGTAGGCGGAGGAGGAGGTGCAACACTCTCAGCCCGACACTCACGCATCAAGACCGAAAGTTGTGGACTGCAGTAGAGTTAACTTGGGGTCGGCAGACACTAAGTTCTGCTGAGGTAAAGCCTTAACAGCAGAGATCTGTTGTGGCAGAACCTTACTCCTCTTAGGCGGAGTGTAATCAACTGATGACTGAGGAGAGTCAGAGCTAACCCAATGACTGCATTCGGGTTGTGAACTTTAACTTCGTACGTCTGGCATAGGTCTGGACTTAACGTTTAAGAAGTCTTGAGACCTGAGACCAGCGTTACTCTGCCTTTATTTTCTCCCCTAATCTCTTCTGCAGACGAGCAAAATAAGGGCTCAATCGTCTGCGGGTGGGAGTGACGGTCTCGGTAAGACACGCCCACAACCACCGAGAATACTTCTGTGCGCCGATCAAGGCCTGCTGAACCCTTATGCCCTTCGACATTGCTTCTCCCCTGGGCTTGGGAGCTTGCAAGAGGTCCCGGACTGGGAGGACGACTGGCGCGCACAAAAGTACCCTCACGCACTAATCACTTATCACTTTGATTTCTGTTTGCACTTATTTCACTGAACTCGAAACTTTAAGTGGTTTGTACCTGAAATACGCAATTCTATCCTTTCTCAAAGTTAGTAATTGCGAAAACAGAATTACAATGTAACAGAAAAATCTAATGAAAGATAATTCAGTGGTTGGAAAGAGACTAAACACTAGATCACTCTAGAAACGTTTAGTTTCTTCCCCTAAAGAGACTAGGGAGAAGAGCAAAAAACGATAACGACGTTACTCGTACGCCTGGCAGGCTTGAATGAAACGTTTATCCTCTTTCTCCCTCCGTCTCTATCTCTCTCTCTCTCTCTCTCTCTCTTGACTTAGAACCTGAGAGAAGAGCCCAATCATATATATCGTTAAAACATATTATTGTTAAAGGAAAAAAACTGAAAAGTTCCTTTATTAGGATCAAAACCATTAAGTTAAGAAAGAATAAACAAAACGCTAGACACGGTTACTCTTACTGCAACGTGAAACCGTGAACATTCTTTCTCTATCGTAACGATAGAGTGCAAGTTGAACGTTCTGAACGTCAACAACTGCAGAGACAAAACAAAACGTTAGTTCAGCTTTGAAAACAGTACGAGACTGTCAAAGAAAATCTTTCAAACTCTGTGGCGGAAATAGCATAATATGTTAACAGGTAAAACCGAAATGACGGGCTCAAAGTTTATTAACTTCGGTAAAAGACCGCCTACTATTAGGAAGGTCGAATATAAACAAATATAAAAATTAATTTTAATGAGTTTATAATAAAAGGAAGTTAATCGAAGAGGCCTATAAGAGGCGGAGAGATATAAAAAAAAATCTATAACTTTTGTTAAGCAAAATTAAGAAAGAGAGTCTATACTCTCTTAGACACCAACACTTCCGTCTAAGGGAAGGGTCGGCCATTGAAAAGTGAACGAGAGTTCATACTCTCTCGTCACCAAAATTAATCAAATTAATTCCAAAAGCTAACTAAGCTAATATAGAAGTTTCCAGTAAAGCGACAGCCGAAATCAAAGAGAAATACTTCACCAAAGTCGTGAAAATACTCCAAGAACATAAGCGTATCCCAGAACGTCTTGCCGGAAGCACGACAGAGGAATAATTGAGGAGGTGTCAACAAGAAGTACTTGAGTACCTGGCCACAGGTGGCGCTGGTAAATACACCCCCTTCTAGTATTGTGATAGCTGGCGTATCCCTCCATAGAATTCTGTCGGGCAACGGAGTTGACAGCTACATGATTATCGGGTAAGTTTAATATTGAAAAATATAATTCAATGTTGTAACCGTTCTCAAAATATTTCATTTTGATTGTTTATTACTTCTCTTGTGGTTTATTTATTTCCTCGTTTCCTTTCATCACTAGGCTATTTTTTCCTGTTGGACCCCTTGGGCTTATAGCATATTGCTTTTCCAACTTGGGTTATAGCTTGTTATAATAAAAGTA
Source organism: Palaemon carinicauda (assembly GCF_036898095.1). NCBI lineage: Eukaryota > Metazoa > Arthropoda > Malacostraca > Decapoda > Palaemonidae > Palaemon > Palaemon carinicauda. The sequence continues at coordinate 13,854,289 of NC_090743.1, forward strand.
ATGTGAAAGGAAAGAGCACAATGAATGCTATCTTTATAATAAGAAAGTCCAAGAGAAATATCTAGAAGGAAACAGGAAAGTTGACATTTGTTTTGTGGATCTTAAAAATGCATATGAGAGAGTACCAAGGAAAGTTTGCTTGTGTTTCATTGATTTTAAAGAGGTATATGACAGGGTAGCAAGACGATTAGTCTATTGGTGTTTGAGAAAGAAAAAACTACCGGAGAAGTTGGTAAGGTTAGTGAGGATGATGCATGAAGGGGAAAAACCACTGTACAGACAAACTATGAGGAGTCAGCTATTCCCAGTGGAGGTTGGCCTACAGCAGGTATCTGCCCAGATTTCATTTCTATTTCTTGTCATTATTGATACTTTTGTCTTCAGAATAATGGAGAATTGCGGGAACTGGTGTTTGCTGCTGATTTAGTCATCATAGCAGACAGAAAAATAATTGTAAGAAAGGTTTATAGCATGGAAAAGAACCCTAAAAAGAAAAATATTGAAGGTGAACAACGGAAAGACAGGGCTAATGATTAGTAGTAGAGAAGGACATGAAGTAAATATTCAGGTGGAAGATGGTACAGTGCTAAAACAGAACAATGAGTTTAACTATTTAGGATGGATAACACAAGGGAGGTACTGAGAGAGCACTGAAAAAGTATAATAAGCATGATGAAAATGGAGAGAAGTAATTAGACTTAAAATCAAGATTTACAAGACAGTTAACAAGCCCTTGGCATTATACAGGGTAGAAACTTGGCCACTTAGGAGGAATGAGGAGGGACTGCTCAAAAGAACCATGATGAGGATGTTGAGATGGATTACTAAATATCACTACTGGAAAGGAGGGAAGAGTTAAGATTTAAGAGGAATGTGTGGTATATGTAAAGTAAAGGATAAGGCTAGGGAAGTTTGTACGAGATACTATGGCCATGTAATAAGAAGGGAGAAGATGGAACCAATCAAGAGAACTAAGAATATGCCAGTGTTGGGTGGGAAGAGCATGGGGCATCAGCAGATAAGATTGGTGGATGTGGTGAGGAAGATCATTGGTGGGATGGGGTGGGACATGGGGAAGAAGATACAGTACAAGGAATAGAAATAGATGGAAAAAGTTGACTAAGCAGCTAATCTGCTCTACAGTGGGACTGATAGTGTCAAAAGAAGAAGAATATAAACCAGTGTTGTATGGGAAATAAGTCAATCTATTTCCTTGTCTATGAGTTAAAAGTTTGTATATCTATTCAAATTTCAAGAATACAACAGATAGATAAGGCCAATAACAAAGCTGTCAATAACTAGATACAAAATTCTACGTCCAATTAGAAGTCAAGAGGGCTAATCCCCTTTTCCAGTTCTCTTGGATGTAGCTTACACCTAATCATAAACACAATGGAATTCAATAAGTTAAGTCTTTCCCCCACTTCCTCTTTGATTTGATGTCACCATTCCCATCCAAGAACATAGGCTGCTTCCTCACTAGGTCTCGGTATTCATACTGGAAGTCCAGTTGGATCAGTTTTCCCTACAGATTCAACTCCAGTGTAAGATATATATCAACACACATGTTGGAGAATCAAGTAGCCTAGGCCAAAAGTCCTGTCTAAAGTTCATTTGGGGTATAAATCATTTGGCCGTTTTGGTAGTCATGGAAAGGAATTCAGAGGCAAGTTACACCTAATTACCTCTTCATGATACAGACTCTGAAGCCTGAACAAGCAAACTTGATAAAGCAGTACTCCAACTGTCTTGTCTAACTTTTGTACCAAATAGGTTATGTCTCCAATGATGATACTATCAAACTTCTCACAAACCACTCATGACTAATCTAGCTATATCTTCAATCCCCTGAATACATCATTTTGCCCTTGTGCTACTTTCTGTGTATAGTAGTGTAACTCTTGAAGTGAAAGAATGTTATGGTCATTTTTAGTGTCTTTTATCCATTCAGTTGTCCCTCATTGACCATTGCACCGCAGTAAACAATATCGAGCAACTGCTTAACAAGTGCTAATGTTACTGACACTGGCTATCAGTACTGTGGTATAACTATATCCTTTACAGATAGAAATTTGCCAGCTCTGTGTTTAGCCATGTACCTATCATGTAGTGTAAAGTATACTGTATGCTTAATGAAACTTTTCCAGGAACTAGAATAGGGAGTGGTGAGCTGTCCTCACAATCTTATCATGAAGTGCAAAGAACTTAAGGTCTCTGTATCACCCTTGTCTATGATAAGCTAATAATGGTATATCTAGATTTCTCCATACTTTGAAATATTCATTAGCATATCTTTTATTTTCTCATCTATGTACATTTGTTATTAGGTTTACATGTTACACTCCATATTCCTTAAGTGTGATAATCAACCTTATGTGTCTCAGGCTACCACACCCCAGTATAACATTATTAATACAGTCTATCTACCTATCTACCATAAGAGCAAAAGGGGATTTTTTCTTCTCTTAGCTCCTCCCGGCTTGACGAGGGATTATGCCAAGTTTGGTTGGTAGTGCTAAGGTAACACAGCCCACCATTCCCTTTTATCTACCACAATTGAAGCTTCATATGCTAAATCCCCTACTGCTGCAGTCACCAAGGCGACCGGCGGAAGCAACCGGCTATCGGATCTATATCACAATTGCTCGCCATTCCTATTTCTAACACGCTCTTTTGCCTCTCTCACATCTATCTTCCTTATAACCAAGAGCTTTCTTCACTCCATCCATCCACCCCAAAGCTTGGCCCATGAAGTACAAGAGGTAAAAAATAAACTGTTACGTCTACGGTAAATCTGACGTAATGCATTTGGATGGTTGAACGCGTCAGTAATTGTTCTGAAGCTTTGTAAAGAGACTACATGAATGCCATCAAAATATACCTGAGGTACTTGAAAAAGGCAATCAATGTGGAACTGAAGGAGTATACTGTGCTATATTGATGAACTGTGATGTATTATTTTATCCAGGCATCACCATACTCAAGAGTTGAAAGTTGAAATTCCAATGATTATTGCAGGAATAGGAAGTTATATGAAGTATTGGATGAAACCATAAAAATCCACTGATAAATTCTAACATCTTCAATGACCACCATAAAATTCTATTTTAAGTTTTGACCTGTAACAAGTACCGAGGCATTTTTCAAGTGTTAGACTGGAATAAGTTTAAATATTCTCATCCTTATCAGACATTCTTGTTACCTTCAACATAAAGGAGCTGGAAATTTTTTATTAAGATCATAGAGGAATGTGTAAATATACAGCATACTACATAAGGATCTTGTGTTTTAATGTACTGGTAGTTTAACTATAGCTTATATTAAAGTGCATTAATTACTTTCCATTACATTATAATAAATATGTTAATGTAATGACTTGTTCTCTTGAACCTAATATCACTCTGATATAGTTTTAAGTATGTGCCGGTGCATACAGGGAATACTCCTGAATCATGAAGGGTTAAGCATATATTTTTATTGTACTGTCGTTGCCGGACATTTTTGGTGCCTGAAGAGAAACTTTTTTTCATTTATGCAATTATGAAATAATTGAGAGTTACGAGAAGGATAAGTGAAATACAGTGAACATGCAAATGAACTAAGAAATTGCTGAGCAATTAATCACAATGCACCCACTGCACTCAATTCTGTCACTCCAAATAAAATGAACCCCATGACTTTCCCATACAACTATTAAACAAAAACTTGAAGAGAGCAAAATGAGATTATATTTAAAGTATGACTAATAGGCAGATATGCGAGAAATATTTAGCAAAAGGTAAGGAGGTGTATGTTGCGTTTCTGGATCTAGAGAAAGCGTATGATAGAGTTGATAGGGAAGCAATGTGAAGGAAGTTGAGAGTTGATGGGGGTAAGAGTAAGATTATGAGATGTACGAGAAGGGAAGGTGGTGTGAGGTTGAATGTCATGTTGAATGGAGAGTTACTTGAGGAGGTGGATCAGTTTAAGTACTTGGGGTCTATTGTTGCAGCAAATGGTGGAGTGGAAGCAGATGTACGTCAGAGAGTGAATGAAGGATGCAAAGTGTGGGGGCAGTTAAGGGAGTAGTAAAAAATAGAGGGTTGGGCATGAATGTAAAGAGAGTTCTGTATGAGAAAGTGATTGTACCAACTGTGATGTATGGATCGGAGTTGTGGGGAATGAAAGTGACGGAGACAGAAATTGTATGTGTTTGAGATGAAGTGTCTAAGGAGTATGGCTGGTGTATCTCGAGTAGATAGGGTTAGGAACGAAGTAGTGAGGGTGAGAACGGGTGTAAGAAATGAGTTAGCAGCTAGAGTGGATGTGAATGTGTTGAGGTGGTTTGGCCATGTTGAGAGAATGGAAAATGGCTGTCTGCTGAAGAAGGTGATGAATGCAAGAGTTGATGGGAGAAATACAAGAGGAAGGCCAAGGTTTGGGTGGATGGATGGAGTGAAGGAAGCTCTGGGTGATAGGAGGATAGATGTGAGAGACGCAAGAGAGCGTGCTAGAAATAGGAATAATGGCGAGCGATTGTGACACAGTTCCGGTAGGCCCTGCTGCTTCCTCCGGTGCCTTGGATGACCGCGGAGGTAGCAGCAGTATGGGATTCAGCGTTATGAAGCTTCATCTGTGGTGGATAACGGGGGAGGGTGGGCTGTGGCACCCTAGCAGTACCAGCTGAACTCGCTTGAGTCCCTTGTCAGGCTGGGAGGAACGTAGAGAGGAGAGGTCCCCATTTTTTGTTTCATTTGTTTGATGTCAGCTAACCCCTCAAATTGGGGGAAGTGCTTTGGTATATATATGTATGTATGTATGACTAATGGATTGTAAAGTAATAAATGGCACAATGGGCACCTTAAAATCATAATGATACTAATGATAACTATATGGACACTCAGTAGAGCGCAGACCTATGCCATGGCAGCTTGTTTCTCGACCTTGACCTTTGACCTTAAGATATACTAATTGGCGTGGATTTTCATACACTTAAATATGCACCAAGTTTGAAATCTCTGTGACAACGATGTCCAAAATTATGGTTGATTACGTGAATTGCACATTTTGCTTGTCCGTGAGCTTGACGTTCCAAAATTTAATCATTTCCAGTTTTTTACATAACAGTTAATCCCTGCAAGTTTCATTACTCTATAATTAAAACTGTGGCCAGGAAGCTGTTCACAAACAAACTCACAACTTCGTTGGCAGAGGTAATAATAACTAGAGGGGCATTTAGTAGAGTGCAGACCTCCACCACGGCAGCTTTTTTTTTTTTTACCATTTGCTTGACCTTGACCTTTTACCTTAAAATGTATTAATTGGAGGGAAAGACTGCTTGGAACTCCTAGTCAGTGCTGAGAGTTCCCAAAAAGCAGAGAAATCAAGCCCTTTCAGTTTGAATACCTGGCTCAAGGCTGAGCAGTAGCCTTTCACCACAGTGACTGATAGGGCCTTCTTGTTTCTTAGGAATACCAAAATGTTTGCAATCTGGGGAATAGGCTTTGAGTGGAACAATATTCACCCCTATGACACCCATCACAGAAGATTTTCCACTTTGCCTGGTAAACTCCTACTGAAAGGTGCTTTGCGGTTGGTCTGAAAAAGCCTTTCTTTCAGAGGAGACGCTGGGTAGTCTCCAGCCGTGAAGGAACAGGCAATGCACTGCGTCGTGGAATTTTCTTACGTGAGGTTGGTGTAGCAGGTTTGGCCATTCTGAAAGTTCTCTTGGTACTTCTGTGTGAAATTCCCGCACGTCTGAATTTTATTCCGCTGCTGGCCACTTTGGGGCTACTAGCGTTACTCTGACTCCATGGGATGTTCGGACTTTGTTCAATGTCTGACGAATCAGACAGAACAGTGGAAAAGCGTAAAAGTCTAGTCCGTTCCATGGGTGTTAGAATGCGTCTTCCATCACTGCAGCTTGGTCTGGGACTGGAGAGCAATATACTGGGAATTTGTGATTCAGAGACAGGGAATCCCACAAAGTTACAAGTCTCTTTGCCACTAGAGGTAGCAAAGACCATTCTGCACCAACTGTTGTCCCTCGACGGTTCAGATGGTCTGCAATGACGTTCCACTTACCAGGGATAAACCTCGCCGAGAGAGAGATTGCTTGGGACAGCGTCCACTTAATTATCTCTACTGCTAGATTGTAAAGCAGGAGCAAGACTGTGTGTCCTTGTTTGGAGATGTAGGTCACTGCCATGTTGTCCCTCATTAATACCACAAAGTGACCTCTCAGAGTCTTTGAGAAGTGGAGTAATGCTAGGTGAGCTGCTTTCATTTCCAGGAAATTTATGTGAAAGCCCTTATCCTCTTCTGACCATAGAGAGTTGCTCCTTTCCTAGGTGAACAAACCCACCCTTGGCAAGAAGCATATGTGAACAGAAGGAATTGTGGCCAGTGGAACCTGAAGGGGGGGGGGGGTTCCCAGTTACAGGTTCTCCTCGTTCAGCCACCAAAGCTCTTTTATCATCTCCTGAGGTATTTGCAGTCGGGTTGCAGGATGGTTCTTCAGAGACCACTGCAGCGAGCGCAGATGCATTCTCTCAAAAGGGATGAGTTCCCCAATGCAGAGAGATGGCCCAGTAGCTTCAACCAAGAGTGGGCAGGAAGGGGTTTCTCTTTCAGAAAAGTTGCTGCCAATATCTGAACTTCGAGATTCTGTCAACTGATAGAAAGGCTCTGGTTTGAACTGATTCTATGTCCATGTCCAGATACCTGATGAAATGCTTGGGGATGAGGTTGAACTTCTGCATATTCAGTTGGATCCTTAACTCCTAGCACAGATCTAGGAGTAGGTCTCTGTGTTTTAACAGGAGAGCTCAGGATTCTGCTACGAGAAGTCAGTCGTCCAGGAATCTCATGAGTCCAGGCTGAGACAAGGGCAACCATTTTGGTGAAGACCTGAGGGGCTGTTGATAGGCCGAAGCACAGCACCCTAAACAGAAAAATTTTGACTTGAAAGGTAAACTTTAGGTACTTCCTTGAGGCAGGATGGATGGGTACCTAAAAGTAGGCATCTTTCAGGTCTATGGTCAGAAGAAAGTTGTTTTTCCTGATGGCCTGGAAAACAGAGGCTGGGGGTCTCCATTTTGAAGTTTATTTATAGGATAGAAAGGTTCAAGTGGGAGAGGTCTATGACTGGTCTCCAAACCCCTGTCAGATTCTCTAAAAGGATTGATTGATTGATTAGGCATTTTCTGGCATCCTGACATCTAAGGTCATCGATGCCAACATAATTTTATATGAATAAAGAAATAAATACATGGTAATTAGATTTAAAATATTATAAAAGAAAAGATGTCTTTAAAAAAGTTAAATAGCTTTTAGAAGACCTGGTTCTGAAATAAATCTAAAAATAACGCTAGCATGGTACGACACGTTAAGAATCTTGGCAAGGATGAACCCGCCACCCTAACCTCAAACTTCAAACAGATATCTATTTCTTTTGGTACTATAAGTGGGCCATTCGATCAAAAAAAATGTCTCACTGTCAAGGGTACCAAACATTAATTGCAATATGGTTGATGGTGCCCAGTCATCAGAAACTCATGTGTCAACTAAGTGTGACCAATGCGGAGACAACAAAGATAAGTCTCCTACTTTTGGGGCATCGTATTATACCTCTAAAGAGATATAACATTTGTCATTTCTCTCATCTTATTTTCATCTAGACTATACCAATGCAGTTGCTAATTATTATAAAAGAAATTCTTAATGTTAGGTAAAAAATCATCAAAGAGGATGGGATACCTTCTTGGTAGCAACTCAGCTGCAGCATTCTTTGCCAGTAAATCTGCTTTTTCATTCCCAGACACACCTACATGAAATGGAACCCCAAAAATCAAACTGTTATACCTCTCAGCCCATTAATGAAGAGCTACCCTAAAATCTTTAAAACGTAAGGGTTACTGGAATTAAAAACTTCTAAAGCTTGTAGGACACTTCTTGCATATCTAAATAATGGTAAAATTGCCCTCATCTTTTAAAGCTATTTTTTCAATAACAGCTACTATGGCACATAGTTTGGCAATAAATATAGAAGATTCTAGAGGAAGTGCACCTCTACAATTAAAAGCACTACAGTACTATATATTCCAAATCAAACACCAGCCTCAGGTTTACAGCTATCAGTGTATATAAAAGTTGATTCCCTATGTTCTGCAACATGTTCCATAAAAAGACCTGGCTTTCAAGTTAGTCATGTTCTTTTTTATGCCAAGAAAATCTTTACAGAGATATCTGGCAATTTCCATGTTGGGGTTTATGATATCTTAAATGGAAGTACATTACTTCTAACCATATCAAGACTATCTACTAATTGTTTTACACGAAAACCATAAGGTTGAGGAGATTTTGGGTGGAACTAAAAATATCTACAATATCTTACTAGGTGTGCAGTCTGATAGGCTAAAGAATTAGGAAGTCTTTGCAACCTAAACCAATACCGAATAATAGAAGACTTTCGGTAAAAGTCTAATGGTAATCCTCCAGTGTCAACAAGGAGGCTTGGGATAAGCAAAGTTCTAAATGCTCCTGTTGCCAATCTGATACCAGTATGGTGTATCTAAAATCTTTATTTGGCTTGGGGTGGCTGAGGAGTATATTCCACACCCATACCAAATTTTCGAAAAATGATATTTTAATTATAAAATAAATTTTTGAATATACTTACCCGGTGAATATATACAGTATACTGTAGCTGCAACTCTGTTGCTCGACAGACAAAAAAACAGTAAAACTCGCCAGCGATCGCTATACAGGTTGCGGGTGTGCCCACCAGTGCCAACTGTCGGCCAGATACCATACTCGATGTAAACAAAGACTCAATTTCTTCTCATCCCACTGCGTCTCTATTGGGGAGGAAGGGAGGGTCATTTAATTTATATATTCACCGGGTAAGTATATTCAAAAATTTATTTTATAATTAAAATATTTTTAAATATTTAACTTAGCCGGTGAATATATATAGCTGATTCACACCCAGGGTGGTGGGTAGAGACCAGTTAAATATGTTTACATCGTTTAAGCTAAGAGTTTTTATTTCATTTTGGAAGTTATCAATATAACGAAAACAAAATAAATAGGTACCTGGTAAGGAAGTCGACTTAGACGATTACTCTGCCTTGTAAGTACGTCTTCCTTACGGAGCCTCGCGATCCTCTTAGGATGCTGACAGACCCCTAGGAGCTGAAGTATCAAGGGCTGCAACCCATACAACAGGACCTCATCAAACCCCTAATCTGGGCGCTCTCAAGAAATGACTTTGACCACCCGCCAAATCAACCAGGATGCGAAAGGCTTCTTAGCCTTCCGGACAACCCATAAAAAACAACATTAAAAACATTTCAAGAGACAGATTAAAAGGATATGGAATTAGGGAATTGTAGTGGTTGAGCCCTCACCCACTACTGCACTCGCTGCTACGAATGGTCCCAGTGTGTAGCAGTTCTCGTAAAGAGACTGGACATCTTTCAAGTAAAATGACGCGAACACTGACTTGCTTCTCCAATAGGTTGCGTCCATTATACTTTGCAGAGATCTATTTTGCTTAAAGGCCACGGAAGTTGCTACAGCTCTAACTTCGTGCGTCTTAACCTTAAGCAAAGCTCGGTCTTCCTCACTCAGATGTGAATGAGCTTCTCGTATTAACAATCTGATAAAGTATGACAAAGCATTCTTTGACATAGGCAAGGATGGTTTCTTAACTGAACACCATAAAGCTTCAGATTGGCCTCGTAAAGCTTTAGTACGCTTTAAATAGAACTTAAGAGCTCTAACAGGGCATAAGACTCTTTCTAGTTCATTGCCTACGATCTCCGATAAGCTGGGAATATCGAAAGATTTAGGCCAAGGCCGAGAAGGTAGCTCATTTTTGGCTAGAAAACCAAGTTGCAGCGAACAAGTAGCTTTTTCCGACGAAAATCCGATGTTCTTGCTGAAGGCATGAATCTCACTGACTCTTTTAGCCGAGGCTAAGCATACCAGGAAAAGAGTCTTAAGAGTGAGATCTTTCAGGGAGGCTGACTGTAAAGGCTCAAACCTGTCTGACATGAGGAATCTTAGTACCACGTCTAAATTCCACCCAGGCGTAGCCAAACGACGCTCCTTAGTGGTCTCAAAAGACTTAAGGAGGTCTTGCAGATCTTTATTGTTGGAAAGATCTAAGCCTCTATGCCGGAAGACCGATGCCAACATGCTTCTGTAGCCCTTGATAGTGGGAGCTGAAAGGGATCGTCCTTTTCTCAGGTATAAGAGAAAATCAGCTATTTGGGCTACAGAGGTACTGGTCGAGGATACAGAAACTGACTTGCACCAGTCTCGGAAGACTTCCCACTTCGATTGGTAGACTCTAATGGTAGACGCTCTCCTTGCTCTAGCAATCGCACTGGCTGCCTCCTTCGAAAAGCCTCTGTCTCTCGAGAGTCTTTCGATAGTCTGAAGGCAGTCAGACGAAGAGCGTGGAGGCTTTGGTGTACCTTCTTTACGTGCGGCTGACGTAGAAGGTCTACTCTTAGAGGCAGACTTCTGGGAACGTCTACTAACCATCGAAGTACCTCGGTGAACCATTCTCTCGCGGGCCAGAGGGGAGCAACTAACGTCAACCTTGTCCCTTCGTGAGATGCGAACTTCTGCAGTACCTTGTTGACAATCTTGAACGGTGGGAATGCGTAGAGATCCAGATGTGACCAATCTAGGAGGAAGGCATCTATATGTATTGCTGCTGGGTCCGGGACTGGAGAGCAATAGATTGGAAGCCTCTTGGTCAGCGAGGTTGCAAAGAGATCTATGGTTGGTTGACCCCAAGTGGCCCAAAGTCTCTTGCACACACCCTTGTGGAGGGTCCATTCTGTTGGAATTACTTGCCCTTTCCGACTGAGACAATCTGCTATGACGTTCAAGTCGCCCTGGATGAACCTCGTTACTAGGGAGATGTCTCGATCTTTTGACCAGATGAGCAGGTCCCTTGCGATCTCGTACAACGTCAGTGAGTGGGTACCTCCTTGTTTGGAGATGTACGCCAAGGCCGTGGTGTTGTCCGAGTTTACTTCCACCACTTTGCCTCGAAGGAGATACTCGAAGCTTTTCAAGGCCAGATGAACTGCCAACAGCTCCTTGCAGTTGATATGCATGCTCCTCTGACTCGTGTTCCACAGACCTGAGCATTCCCGACCGTCCAGCGTCGCGCCCCAGCCCAAGTCCGATGCGTCCGAGAAGAGAACGTGGTTGGGTAACTGAACAGCCAGGGGAAGACCCTCTCTTAGGTTGATATTGTCCTTCCACCAAGTCAGACAAGACTTCATCTTTCCGGAAATCGGGATCGAGACCGCCTCTAGCGTCTTGTCCTTTTTCCAGTGGAAAGCCAGATGGAATTGAAGAGGACGGAGGTGTAGTCTTCCTAGTGATACAAATTGCTCCAGGGATGACAGCGTCCCTACCAGACTCATCCACAGCCTGACTGAGCAGCGTTCTTTCTTCAGCATCTTCTGGATGGAAAACAGGGCTTGATCTATTCTGGGGGCCGACGGAAAAGCCCGAAAAGCTTGACTGTGAATCTCCATCCCTAAATACAGAATAGTTTGGGATGGGACCAGCTGCGACTTTTCCAAATTGACTAGGAGTCCCAATTCCTTGGTCAGATCTAGAGTCCACTTGAGATCCTTCAGACAGCGACGACTGGAAGAGGCTCTGAGAAGCCAGACTTCCAAATAAAGGGAGGCTCGGATGTCCGATAAGTGGAGGAATTTGGCCACATTCCTCATCAACCTCGTAAATACGAGAGGAGCTGTGCTTAGGCCAAAGCACAGGGCCCGAAACTGGTAGACCACATCTTCGAAGACGAATCTCAGAAAAGGTTGGGAGTCTGAGTGAATGGGGATGTGGAAGTAGGCGTCCCTTAGGTCTAGCGAGACCATCCAGTCTTCCTTTCTGACCGCTGCTAAGACTGACTTTGTGGTCTCCATGGAAAACTTCGTCTTTGTGACAAAGACATTCAGAGCACTGACGTCTAGCACCGGTCTCCACCCTCCTGTCTTCTTTGATACTAGGAAGAGACGGTTGTAAAACCCCGGTGATTGAAGGTCCGAGACTTTGACCACCGCTCTCTTCTCTAGCAAAAGAGACACTTCCAGTTTCAGGGCTTATCTCTTTTCTACCTCTCTGTACCTGGGAGAGAGATCGATGGGGGACGTCACTAGAGGGGGTTTGCGTACAAAAGGGATCTTGTACCCCTCTCTGAGTAACTTCACAGATTGTTGATCTGCGCCTCTCTTCTCCCAGGCTTGCCAGAAGTTCTTGAGTCTGGCTCCTACTGCTGTCTGAAGTTGCGGGCAGTCAGACTCTGCCCTTAGAGGACTTGGATCCTTTCCTCTTCCCTCGCTTCCCTTCGGCACGAGCACCTCCTCTGCTGGAGGCTCTGCCACGAAAGGGCGGAATAAAGCGAGACGCTGGAGTGTCTAACCTCGGTCTAGCAGACAATGTAGGCAAAGGGGGAGCTTTGCGAGCCGAGGACGCAACTAGATCGTGGGTGTCCTTCTGAACTAAAGATAGGGCAATTTCCTTTACCAAGACTTCAGGAAACAGGCACTTGGAAAGGGGAGCAAAGAGTAGCTCGGATCTTTAATATGGCGTCACTCCAGCAGACAGGAAAGAACATAGAGACTCTCGCTTCTTCAGGACTCCGGACGTGAATGAGGCGGCTAGCTCGTTGGACCCATCACGGACGGCCTTGTCCATGCAGGACATAATGAGCAAGGAAACGTCCTTATCTGCAGAAGAGATCTTCCTGCTCAGGGCTCCTAGGCACCAGTCTAGGAAGTTAAAGACTTCGAAAGCCCTAAAAATCCCTTTAAGAAGGTGGTCCAGGTCCGATGGTGACCAACAAATCTTCGAGCGTCTCATGGCAAGGCGGCGGGGAGAGTCTACAAGACTTGAGAAGTCGCCCTGGGCAGAGGCAGGAACTCCCAAGCCGAGAACTTCTCCCGTGGCATACCAGACGCTCGATCTAGACGAGAGTTTAGATGGGGGAAAGGCAAATGCTGTCTTTCCTAAACTCTTCTTAGTCTCTGACCAGTCTCCCAACAGCCGCAAAGCTCTCTTGGATGAACGAGAGAGAACGAGTCTAGTAAAGGCAGGTGTGGTAGCAGGCACGCCTAACACAAACTCTGACGGCGGCGAACGAGGAGCCACAGAAACAAAGTGGTCAGGGAACAACTCCTTAAATACAGCCATGACTTTTCTAAAGTCCAATGATGGTTGAGTTGCCTTAGGTTCGTCAAGTTCTGAAGGTTGATCCTCTTGCGGTTCAGCAACGTCCTCATCTGATAGTTCCTCATCCGAAAACTGATGAGGAAACGGCAACGGAGTGGGCAACGTTTGGCTCGCTGAGTCCGGTCGCACTGGTGCATGCGTGACGGATCCGGACGCAAAGTCATGGAACTGCTGCACAGTCTGTGAACTGTCAACAACCATGGGTGCGCGAGGACGCACAGCGTCCACCCGAGACTGTTTAGACCGTCTGGGTTGTGCAGTCAACACCATACCGGGTTGCGGAGGTTGACGCACCGCGTCAAAACAAGTCACCTCTGATGGTTGTTGAACGTCCTGAACGTCAACAACCACCTCCGTGCGTCGCCTAACGTCAACGTGCGGCTGGCAAACCACACTGGGTCGCATCGGTGGGGGTACAACCTCAACTGGTAGACGCGAGAAAGTAACCTCAGCGTCAACAGGACGCACAACAGACCGCTTGGATGGTTGTTGGCCAGAAGGTTCAGCAGCAACCTTCTCCGCATTGAAGTCCTCCATCAAGGACGCAAGCTTGGACTGCATGTCCTGTAGCAATACTGTACCCATTTAGGGTCTACGGCAGCAGGTGCGGCAACAGACGGGGTGAGCGACTGAGGCGGTACCGCTTTGCCTCTCTTAGGCGGCGAGCAGTCATCAGATGACGGCAACGAGTCCGAACTGACTCAGTGGCTACAACCGGGACGTTGGACTTGTCCTGAAGGGACCGACTTACGCTTCAAAGGTCGTGAGACCTTGGTCCAAAGTTTCTTACGAGAAACACCTTCGGACGACGAGGTAAAAACGGGCTCTCTCGTCTTACGTTGGTAGGGGCGATCTTGGGGAGATACGCCTGATACCATAGAGGGAACGTCTGTTCGCTGATCAAAGCCTCTCGAACCCATGCGTCGTACGACATTGCTTCTCCCCTGGGCTTGGGAGCTTGCAAGAGGTCCCGGACTAGGAGGACGACAGGCACGAACAGACGAACCCTCAAGCGCAACACTGTTCACAACACTTTGAGAAACACTAGGCACTTTATCACTTCCCGCGGCACTTTGGCACTTTAGTTCCTTAACATCCGCCATGAGTTGATTGCGGTCACTAGCAAGGGACTCAACTCTCTCCCCCAAGGCATGGATAGCACGCTTCATGTCAGCCATCGATGGTTCCTGAGTGCTAGGAGGGGGGTTAGGAACAACCACTACAGGGGAAGGATTAGGTTGAGGGGCATGAGGAGAGGAAAAATCTACCGACCTAGAAGAACTTCTCCTTACCCTATCTCTCTCTAGTCTGCGTGTATACTTCTCAAATTCGATAAAATCGAATTCCGAAAGGCCCACGCATTCCTCACACCGATCTTCCAATTGACAGGTTTTACCCCGACAATTGGAACAAACAGTGTGAGGGTCGAGAGAAGCCTTTGGAAGACGCCTATGACAGTCCCTAGCATTGCATTTTCTAAACTTGGGAACTTGTGAAAGGTCAGCCATTTTGAATTGGTCAAGGGAAAATTCCAAAAAACGATCTAAGTCATCAACAATGAATCCGATACAAAAAAGAGTTCAAGGATTTATTTGAAGAAAAACCCTGTACTGCGAAAGCTCATAACCAAATTAAAGTACTTCACCAAATATGATGGGAAAAACTCCAGGTTTCAACAGCGAGTAAAGTACGTCTTGTCGACACGTCGACAGAGAAGAAATTGAGTCTTTGTTTACATCGAGTATGGTATCTGGCCGACAGTTGGCGCTGGTGGGCACACCCGCAACCTGTATAGCGATCGCTGGCGAGTTTTACTGTTTTTTTGTCTGTCGAGCAACAGAGTTGCAGCTATATATATTCACCGGCTAAGTTAAATATTTAAAAACTTAAAGACTTGTATAACTTTAAAATAGTTTTGCGGTCTAGCCCATGGTGTATGGAACAAAACTTTTAAAAGCCTCAGAGCATCAAGACATTTAACTTTTAATACTTTCAAGTGAGAAACCCATACCAGCGTGCAATCAAATATCAATCCTAAAAACCTAGCTTCACTTACGCATGGGATCCGCTGACCTTTGATATACATATCAGGTTCTAGAGGTATTCCCCGAATACAGCACAAATGGACAGCTACAGTCTTGTTTGTTTGAAAACTTAAATCCCCTCATATCAGCCCACTGAATAATTTTATTAATTGAAAGTTGTAGTTTTCTCTCAACCATTGCCTTTCTAGTTTCAGCAAATGATATGGAGAGATCAACTACAAATAATGTTGAGAAAATATCTTGGGAAATAACAGAGGATATCCTATTAATGGCTAGTGCAAATAGGGTTACATTTTGCACACTACCCTGGGAAACTCCTCCTCTCTGGCATTTCCTCTCTGATAGTTTCCCCATTCTCACTAGAGAAAATCTGTAAAACAAATGATTGAATGAACAATGGTTGCTCTCCTATTAGTCCCAATTTATGAATGGTTTTAAGTATTACATATCTCCATGCAGTATCATAAACCTTTTCAAGGTCAAAAAAGACTTACATGGTGTTGTTTGGAAGCAAAGGCTTCACAAATGGAGGACTCAAGTCGTATTTACATATCAGTCGTTGAGTGCATTTTTCTAAATACACACTGGATAGGTGATAAAATACCCTTCTTTTCCAGGTACCAACCACATCAGTCTTGCATTGACCATCTTCATGATCTTACATAAACAAGACGTCAGTGCAATTGATCGATAGTTTGCTACTAAAAATTTATCGTTACTGGGTTTTAAAATGGCTAGTTCCCAAAAACTTGAATAACTATGATCATGCCATATTCTGTTAATAATGCTTAAAATAAATTACTTAGTATTAACAGGTAGATGTTTAATCATTGCACATGGAATTCCATTAGGTTTAGGGGCTGTATCATTACAAGTAGCAAGTGTGAAATCAAATTTCATTTCAGTAAAAGGAGTACTGTAAGATTCCTCCTTTTCTGATGTAAAATTTAGCATTTTCTCTTCTTAAATGCATCTATACTGGTAACCAGATGTTTCACACTTGCATGACACATTGGAGAAATTATCAGCCAAGGCAGGCAATCTGCTAAAATAAATGGTTCAAGTTCATATTGTACAATATTACCTCTGGGTGATAAAATATTTACAAAATTATGGCCGTCGTCATTCGGGACTGGAGCCTCAATGGGTTCCTGACACAACTTAAATGGGGGATAACGTTCGCTGCAGTATTGATCTTACGTTTCTTATCATTGCTGATAGAAAACAAAGAAGGGAACGATCTCTCTTAGATCGTTTCTTGTAGTGAAGGATATCTCTACCACTGGGAGGACAACCAATCCCTACAGTACTCACATGGTAATTCCACAGAACATCTTTTACCACTAAAAGAAGAACAAACCGGGTGTGGATCTACATCTACCGCCTCAAACATACCACAGGGGTGACCATCTCGCCCAGGGCAAGAATGCACGAAATTCAAGGCAATCGTTGTAGGACACACTAGTAATCTCACCAATAATGAAAGAACTCAAGTGACAGTAAACATCAGACACAAGCACTAAGCACTATAAGGGTACGGTGAGGACGATGCAGATGTCTGATCACAGAGAGAGGAAGTGAGCACGTCTGCCCTTCTTCGTGACCAGGAGTGTTGTAGGAAAGCGCTTTGGAGAAACATTATATGTAATGCGCGGCAGTTACCTAGCAACGAAGCATGATGTAATCAAACCAATTTTCTTTTGATTATCTGGGCGTAGAAAACAAAACTAGGAATAACCCACATACAGTAAATGACTCGTAAGTTTTTTATCCGCATAGGAATAAAAGTAAAATTACAATGAGCCTATCTAAGAATTTAAACCTAATTATTTGGAATCAAAAATATTTTTTCTATTTCAAAAGTTATCCTTCTAATATTATACAGATAATGCCTTCAACCCTTGTAAATTTATAAGATTTACCAAATACAGTATTGCATTAATTTGCAAAATAAGACATTAAATGTAAAAGTTCCAAAAACTATTGTCACAGAAACACACATCTTCAAATTTACCTACCAAGACAAAATTAGAAAAAGGATCTAAACATGTTATCAAAGTCCTAAAAAATAATCACGAATGTCAGACCTTGAAAAATGTGATAACATCAAAACTAACCGGTTCCCTATATATTCACATGTGCAGTATAAAGATGTTGACAGAATAGTAATATAAATATTTACTTATTCTGGTATGACCAAAAGAATACAAAGAAACAATAGTACAAGATTTCCCAAAAGACAACACAAACATGAGAAACTATATATAAAAAGGGATTTTGACGAAGGAAAAATCTATTTCTGGGGAGAGACCTGTGACGGCCGGTGAAAAGAGTCCTTCTTTACACTTTTCTGATATAAATCTTCCAAATATACCAGAGAAAGATAAAAGCATGGAATGCAGAGGTTACTACCCTCGCGCGAGCACCTTGTGGGTGTCGTGTACAATAAATAACCTACCTGTTTTTTTTTACACATTCTCCTATTATAGCTATTTTATTATAATACAAGCAAGATTCATTAATGATACGTCAATAAATAACCTACCTGTTTTCTATCCACTCGTATTTTTCAGCTATTTCATTGTAATACAATATAAGCAAGACTCCTTGCTGTTAAATTGTAGGCTACGTGTATGTACGTACAGTTTACAGTACAGTACTTATATATTATGGGTGTTAGTAACTAAAGCACCTAACACAATCGCATGCACACAATATTTATGAATTACGGTTATGTAAAAGCACAGAGAGAGGGAGAGAGGGAGAGAGGGAGAGAGGGAGAGAGGGGGAGAGGGGGAGAGGGGGAGAGGGGGGAGGGGGGGAGGGGGGGGAGGGGGGGAGGGGGGGAGGGGGGGAGGGGGGGAGGGGGGGAGAGAGAGAGAGAGAGAGAGAGAGAGAGAGAGAGAGAGAGAGAGAGAGAGAGAGAGAGAGAGAGTGTTAACTTGAAACTTCCCTCTAGTAAAGATTTAAAACAAATGGATTTCAAACCTACCTTTAATTTTCAACTGAGCTGCTGCTTTTAGAAGACCATGAAGCTCGTTTGATTTAACAAGAGTTTCTCCTTTATACATGTAGTTTATCAAACCCCGTAATTCTTGAATTGAAATGTCACGAAGAACAATGACAGGGTTCATTTGAGTTACGTTTCTGAATATCTCTTCAAAACTCTCACTGAAAAAGAAATTTAAATGTGTTATTTTCTAGAAAAATCTAGTCCCCTACTATAGAAAAAAAAAATATGAAAATCTAAAAATAAAACTGTACTTTGTAAATTGTGGGAAATTTCCATTTTATCTGTTCCACAGATGGTACTGTACATTAAAGGGCAAAATGTAGCCAGTGATGAATGTTCTTTTAAGCAGCCTTAAAGGCGCCAGTCTAATTTCTTTGCAATCTTTTATTTTCTGTCTATATCCCCTTCTAAGTAGGGGATGTATGGATCAGATATTTACAGTTAGGCAGATATGTGGGAAATAGTTAGCAAAAGATAAAGAAATATATCTTGCATTTATGGATCTGAAGAAACAATGAAAAAAATCTCCTTTTGTTTTTTGTTCATGTTGGCTACCTCCTAAAATAGGGAAGTGCCATGGTAGATGGATATTCTTTTCTATTTTCACAATGTGACTGAAGTCTGAAGAAACTAATTTGAATGAATAATATATATATGACTGAAGTCTGGTTAAACTAATTTGAATGAATAATAATAAATATATAATGATAATAAATAATCAATAAATATTATATAATCAGCATCATACAAATAATATTGTAATAATGATATTGATAGTATAAATTAACTTGTAAAGCTACAATAATACTATGTTCATGAATTTCCAAGGTATCTAAACAAAGCAAAAAAATTTCATTAAAAATAATTTTTTTCATGCAAACCTACAACACAAAGACACCCTTCGACATACCAAATGAGGCCTTTAGTTTACCAAAGTGGGCTGTAAGTTTGGTGAAACAAGTCACACATCCACTCAATAGAGGTGAAATAAGATCAAATTTCATGTGCTTTGGCCGACTAAAAAGAAAAATATTGTCTCTAAGGTTTATGGCAAAGTGCTTGCAAAGACAGAGCATTATACGGACAGAGGATGCGTCACAAAAGCATTTCTCCATTGATGGCAAAGTATTAATGAAAAAGTACTTAACCTCTCATAGAATTACCGAGTTGAAACTGGGGGAACAAAAGGAGAAAGTTTAAGGCTGGTAAGGGATGGTTGATAATAGCCTTTCTTTAAATCACAGACACAAGAACTTAAGGCTCTTGCAGATGACAAAGCAGCATCATCCTCTATGAACTCCTAAAAAAAACTCTAGGATAAGACAGGCTAACTTCCAAAATTTTCAGTGGTGATGAAATGGGCTTGTCCAGGAAAAAGATAAACAATTGTAACTTAATCCATATGAATGCCAAACACGGTCTCTAGGTTCAAAAGCCAAGAAAGATCATCTCATTCTGGTTTTGTGTGGCAATGCAAAAAGTTACCTAATCATACCTGGCCTCTTCTACTGAGTAAACAATGTGGCTAACAGGTAGATTTCAGGTGAGCACCACAGGTCAAGAAACCTTTCTGCTATGCAATGATGTAAGGACTATTCTGGCCCTACAACCTATCTCGGGCAACTAAAGTATATCTGCTAGTACATTCCTCGTCCCTAGAATGTATATGATTTGCTGCCCAAAATTTGCATCCTATCTGTCGACCTGCAAAGAAGTAGGGAAACCGTGCCTCCTTGGGCATTGTGGTAAGCTACTACGGTAGTGTTATTACACATCAACATTAATGAGTACCTCCTCAAAACATTCTTAAAATTCTTGTTGTAACTCCATATTTTCATGCAGAGGTACTACTTCTGCTGACTACACACTTGATACTATCATGTTGGCCAGGTAATAGCCCTACCTCTCCTTCAACACATCTTAGAACAGATGCATGTTTGAAAGCGGGGAGTTAAGAGAGACTCGCCTGGTGAGGTTTTCTTTGTCTAGTCACCATGTAAAACCAACCCATATTTCCTGTCCCAATGGAACAGGATAGAACAGGGAATATCTGGAACCCGACAAGTTATCCTCCAAAAGGATCAAGCTTCTCCAACGAGGAAAGCCAAGGAGACTTTTCCAACATCAAGCTGTAAGTACTGTCTTGGAGAGAATGGTCCCGTTACCTCTCCTAAGCTGGATAATCGCACATTATCCAACTTTAATGACAAACTCCAGCTCATGCTGAATCAATCTTACTAATTAAAGGACAATAGTCAGTTGTGAACATTGGACAGCGATTTTTAGATATCATACCGTTTTAAATATCTCTACCACTAGAGAGTTACTGGGTCCTTTGACTGATTAAACAGTACTACATTGGATCCTTCTCTCTGGTTAAGGCTCATTTTGTCTCTGCCTACTCACACACCGAATAGTCTGGCCTATTCTTTACATATTCTCCTCTGTCCTCATACACCTGACAACACCGAGATTACAAAACAAATTTTTCCTCACAAGGGTTAACTACTGCACTGTAATTGTTCAGTGGCTACTTTTCTCTTTGTAAGGGTAGGATAGAGACTTTAGCTAAAGTAAGCAGCGCTTCTAGGAGAAAGACACTCCAAAATCAAACCACTGTTCTCTAGTCTTGGGTAGTGCCATAGCCTCTATACCATGGCCTTCCACAGTCTTGGATTAGAGTTCTCTTGCTTGAGGGTACACTTGGGCATGCTGTTCCATCTTATCTATCTTCCTCCCTGTATTTTTTTTTTTTTTTAAGTTTTTATAGTTTATATATGAAAGATCTGATTTAATGTTGTTACCATTCTTAGTATATTTCATTTTGGTTGTTTATTACCTCTCTTGTTTCCTTATTTCCTTTCCTCACTGGGATATTTTTTCCTGTTGGAGCCCTTGGGCTTATAGCATCTTACTTTTCCAAATAGGGTTGTGGCTTAGCTTGTAATAATAATAATAATAATAATAATAATAATAATAATAATAATAATAATAATAATAATAATAATAATTATCAACATGAAAGAAATGGATTTATTTGGAGTTTTAAAAAAGCATTCTAGCAAAAGGAATAAAAACAATATTTTTCAAGCTCCTAAAATTCAAAGAGTTCTGTCTTTTATAAAAACTGACATTTAGACTGCACCACTGCAGATAAACCTAGAGGTATTTCTATACACCTTTAGGGTCTTTGAAAATAATAAAAATGTTTCGACAACAAATTGTGCCATGAAAGTGTTAGCAAATACAAATGGGGGAAAAAAATTAATAAATGTTGAAAACTCAAGCCAATTTACAGTACTTTCAAACTACTGTACTATATACATCAAGTACTGAGAGTCAGATGCTTAACAAGACCACCAAGTTACAACCTCAACTATCAGAAGGCTGGCCCAAAATGTGCGCTTTCAATTAAACCCTTATACAATATCAATATTGCAGCACATTGAAAATTTAAATAACCTGAAAATGTTGAAGGGTCTTACAAAATTTACTTCAAGGATTTGTTTCCAATATGTGATACAGTGGGTTAGAAATGGACAATAACAAAAAAATATGTTTGACTGTAAGTCATTTTAAATATATGAATTCTGGGATTGGGTCATGTGGGTTATTCATTAAATATCTAAGAAGTTAATGAGTGCAACCGATTCAAAGACAGAACATTACTTCAATGTGGCGTTCTTTTATAAATAAAGAATATCACAAGCCAACCCATCAACAATAAAGGGATGGAAGTCTGGGGAAACATGTGTGTAAATAACTAACCTCACATCTAACTATATACTGCACTACTGTAACTAAAAAATCCACCGTACAAACCTAAATAATGATGATCCCATTAACAGCATTGATACAATATTAAGGCTTATATTTGTGTCCAAATTGCCATATGCTTTTAGATGAACTTTATTACTTATTCATACTTAAATATATAAAAAGTACAACACTGGCTAAAATATACCTGCAGGAAGCCAGTACCAAACGATGTGCTTGAACAAACTGGCCTTCAGCAACCAGCGTGCAGTCAGTAAGCTGGTTGTTACGTAATAGGCGATCACATATTGACAAAAACCTGGACTCTGTGATGTTTGTTTTCAGGTGAAAGCGACTGGATTTTCTATTACTGGAAGAAAAAATGCCAATAACTATAACATTTAGTAATCAATTCAAGATTTCTTCTAAAATGTACTGTACTTTTAAATCAAAATCTATTGGGATATAGTTGTAATACACTACCATGAATGCAAATTCTCCATTATACTTTACAAAACAGTAGTACAGTACTCCACATGTGTGATGAATTAATTTCTACACAAATCATGTAAGGTTAATTCACTTCATATAGCAAACATAAAAGAAGAGTACTGTAAATACTACTGTATAGTACTGGCATAAGCAAGATTAATACAAATATAACTTGAACAGTACCTAGTTAATAATAAAAAAAGTAATTAAGAAAATTTTTTTAAGATAAAATTAAGTGGCAGCTAATTCAATGACGCACTCACTTTCTCTTTGTATATAAAAACAAAAACATTCAACTTGCTAATTTTTTTTATTGAAAAATAATTCTAATAAAATTAATTATATCAATTCTCACCTGAGGTTCATCTATAAATTAAAAAAAAAAAAATTCCCATTTTTTCACACTTACATTCCCTCACCCCTTAGTATACAACCACCGAGTATATGGCGCTTTATGGCAAGTAGCATGGCATGGGTACGAATTCAATATTGATATAATTCTATTATCAAAATTCCATTTATTTCTATGAAGCTAACCTGAGGTTCAACCAGCTGAATCGTACACTGAAGGTGGAAGATAGGTAAGGGAAAAGGTAAACCAGGCAAGCAACCTAACCTAAAATGACAAATTCAGAGATAATTTGTATTTTTCCTAACGATACAAACCTATAGCTATTTATTAGGGGTACAGTCATAACTCTCTTCATGAAAGAATCTCCTTACGAAATTTTCATGCTGCAAAATGAGATGCAAATATTTTCATGACTCACTTTGCTAAAAATGTTTCACGTTAAGAAAAAACTTTTGCTAGCCAGGCCAGAATAAAATAGTCACCCATATAAAAAGTTAAGAAAATGGGTTACACAATAGAAAATGCAGCTGTAGTCTTAGTAGGGGTAACTATACTAGTACAGTACATATATTATTGTATATTTTGTATATGTATAGTATTGTACTGTATGTACAGTATTGTATTATTTTCCATTTATTATTACATTATGTTCTAATAACTAGTTAATTTAAATGTATTAACAGTTAGTTTTGGTATATTGAACGGTTCAAATGTATTTTGCTGTACAATATTTCATTGTGATTATACTGTAGGTTTATTATAAGATTTCATGTGGTGTTTTGTAGGGTTTGGAACGAATTAGCCAATTTACATGTAAAATGTGACTAACAACAGGAAAAAATAAAGTTACGAATGCCACTCTAGAATTAATTAATTTTGTGTTGTCAGGCATTACTGTATTACTTTCGGCAGAGCTGAAAGGACGAGCGATTAAAATTTAGCGAGGGTTAACTAACCATCCCGCTACTTAGCGGGAGGGGGAGGGGGTAGTTAGCTACCTCTCCCACTCACACACCTGTGAATGAGCTCAATTTGCCTGGAGGTAGGACTTCAAGGAAGATAGGGTTGGCAAGTAAGTTTGTATTAATAGTGCTATTTAAGGGTTTGTATCGTTAGGAAAAATAAAAATTATCTCCAAATTTGTTACTTGTTCTGTAACTGGAATACAAAGCTACGCTATTCATTATGGGTGACTCGCAAATTAGAAGGGTGGACGTCCCTGCCAAAATGGTTTTTTGGCTACCCAGGGGCTCTTTATTTTAAATAGGTAGTTACCAAAAATAAGGAGCCCCTACATCTCGCTAAACCTTGCTACGCAAGGTCTGCGGCCTACGCAAGTTGTGTGCTGAGATAAGCAATGCGACTGTCAAGGTAAAAGTTATTCAGAGTCTTTACAGGAAAAACTGTTGTAACCAAGACTTTCCCAATACCACCTTGTCAGGGTATGGGGACACAACAGTATTGACATAATACAGTACTGGTACATAAAGAAGCATGGTTTAGCAGCAGTGGTTTGAGGTCACCTTGTGCAGAAAACCCAGGCTCCTGCTTTCCCCCAAGAGAGGGGAGGATGAAGAAAAGAATAAGAGCCAGTCATACCTTTTCATTAACCCAGACTAAAAATGGGTAACAGTGCCCTCAACCTTCTGCTACTTGTCCAATGAAGAGCTCGAGGTATTATACCAGCTGTTGTGCAGCCACCACAGAGCTGATAGAGAACATATCGAGCCTCTTGTGGGTCACGTCTTGCAGGTAGTAGGCTGTGAACGTATTTTTATGTTTCCACACCCCAGACTGACCTTTAGCAGCAGCAGTCCTCTGAAGAGGAGTCTCTATGAGTGAGGTGAGGATAAAGAGCGGCAACGACCATTCACCATCCGAGCCAAAAGCAAAGTGAGCTCATTCACAGGTGTGTGAGTGGGAGAGTAGCTAACTACCCTAACCCCCGCTAACTAGCGGGATGGGTAGTTAACCCTCACTAAATCTTAATGGCTCGTCCTTTCAGCTTCGCCGAAAGGTTTGTATTCCAGTTACGAAACAAACTGTTCCCCAACAACCTGAAAAGGTACCTGCTGATGAAATTTTGAGATGACAGCATCACGACTTCTCAAACCCTGTTGACCCACTGGTTGAGAACGTTTTGAGTAAGGAGTTTCACCATCCTGGCACCTGAGAAAAGGAAGGCAGACATTGCTTTCTTCTTCTGGCCACTTGAAAAGTCTTCAGTCCTGAGGAGGTATCCAACCAATCCCAACCAGTAGTCCAACAATGAAGCGGCTTGCAAAGAGCACTATGAGAACTTCTCTATGTTTGCAGCATCTGCCGCCATGAAAGCCACAGACAAAGAAGCAAGCTATGGTAAGCAGTTCTTCTAGGAGAAAGACACTCCAAAATCAAACCATTGTTCTCTATTCTTGGGTAGAGCTATAGCCTCTGTACCATGGTCTTCCACTGTCTTGGGTTAGAGTTATCTTGCTTAAGGGTACACTAGGGCACACAATTCTATCTAAGTTCTCTTCCAATTGTTTTGTTAAAGTTTTTTATAGTTTATAAAGGAAATATTTATGTTAAATGTTGTTACTGTTCTTAAAATATTTTATTTTTCATTGTTTCCTTTCCTCACTGGGCCATTTTCCCCATTAGAGACCCTGGGCTTACAGCATCCTGCTTTTCCAACTAGGGTTGTAGCTTAGCAACTAACAATAACAACACTATCTAGAAGCATATTCTGAGTCAAGGCTAGAATTGCTGGTTCCAAAGGAAGGGGAGACAAATCATCATCTACAATCTCAAAATAGTTCCTCTGAGATACATAAGGAGGAGGAAGCAAACTAAGCGAGTTCACCGACCTGAAAGAGCTATGAAACTCCTTCCAATTAGGCATAAACCCTCTTCTTGGCACCCTTAACTGCTCTAGAACAAGGCAAGGCTACCTTAGTCTTGGTGGGCCAGGGTTGTCACAGAAGAGGTCCAGAACAGTATCCTTTTCCTTCTGTGGCAACCTGATCCAGTTCTCACAAGGAGTTGATCTTATGGACGCAAAATACTGTAGCACCTGGAGACATCATCTTTGTCAGGCAGAGAAGCTCACCCAAACCTCACTGGTGCTTGGTGGATGGCTGCATGACACCACGCAAGATTAGGGTCTGTGCTTCTACACGCTAGCCTGCTTTAGGGAAAAGCACTCTCTCTCCCTCCCGCAGGAGGTTGGTGAGCAGCCTTACTCTCTCCTAAATGAGGAGGATTTTGTTCCCGAAGAGGTAAAGAAGGCTGGGGTGTTGCTATGTGCTGGCGCGCCGGCAAAACAGCAGGTTCTCCCTAGTGAGAGGTCAAAACCCGATGCACAGATCCTGAAGGAACTAGCCTCACGAAACAAAAGTTTTGTATGGAGAACGTTTTGTAGTGTACTACGGACATGCTGGCAAGGGGCAGGAGCTATGAACAGCCACCTAACTCCACCATCGTCAAGCTCCGAAAAGTTATGTTCCACAGAGCTAGCCTCTCTCGTGAATGAGACGAGTGCTGCTCCTCATTAGGTGGAAGAGCTACATGCAGTGGATTCTGCGCACCCTGAACATGCTGAGCAGGTTTAGGTTGGGGGCAGGCATCATAAATAGCGACCTGCAAAACATAGCCTTAGCTAGTTTCTAGTTTCACCCCGAAGGATAACACTGAGGGGTACTCATCTGGCACACCTCTTGCTCGTCCACCGAAGCAGGACGAACAAAGGGTGGAAAAGCAGAAGCTGAAGTTATTACGGGTAGTGACATGAGATGCACCTTTAGTACATGACCTCCGATGTCTCTAAGGGGAGGACCGAGATCAAGCCCTGTGGAGGCAGCCAGGTGCACACTATCGCTGTGTCCCTAATCAAAGAACCTCGAGCAGCTGTTCCTTGCACAGGGTACCTGAAGCCCCATGCAAGGCCACAACAGACACACAGCGGCAGCAGAAATAGACTCCCCTACGTACAAGGGTGGGACCGCTTCTCTACGATAAGCGATGGAGTCCTCAAAACCACAAGGTTGTCAGGGGCGTCAAAAGACCACCACTCTTACTCAACTGCTCCTTGGAGGAGATTGAAGAAGCAGAGTCAAAGTGACGGGAACGACCCAACAGAGTAAGGCGGTGAAGTTTCTTCGCCTTCGAGGATGAACTCGAAAGGGAAGAGTCCACCTTGGCCTTTTTCTTCTACCACCTACCAAACCTCAGGCATTGGAAGGATGGATACTCCCTACACAACTCTCAAGGATACTTCTGCATACATGAGTGACCTTTGCATGCAGGACAAAGGACGAGGATCCTTCTCCACACCTTACATGAAGGTGCCGCATCGGCGTTCTTCAATGCCAAGACAAACCCACATCATGGAGCCTCACGTTACAATCACCCTGAAAGCAAGAGAAGTAGAAATTTCTTGAAGTTTAAGCCAGTTTGTATTCAATTGTTGGAAAGCAAGAGAAGTAGAAATTTCTTAAGTTTAAGCCAGTTTGTATTCAATTGTTGGAAAGAGTAAAGGGTTGACGGAAGACTACGACAGCACGTCTGTTCTCCACCAAGCCAAAATAAAAGGTGACATCACGTTATTGGTGTGGGTGTGAGCAGGGTGGCCAGTCTAACACCCCGCTAACTAGCAGTGAGTATTTATACCTAACTAAATTGGCTAGTTTTCAGCTTTTGCCAAAATAATATCCACTGTAAAGAGCAAAATGGTTTGTATAGGGTGCCAGAAAAAAATGTAAATTAAGTGATTCTGTCATAGTAGTAATAGGGACGTTCCAGAAAGAGAACTACCAATATTCTACCTCAAGTTCTCCCGGAAAGAGACTCCTCCTCCTGTATGCTAGCACAACTCTCCTTAAAATGTGAGATAATTTGTCAATATTTCTACAGTATTTGTTGTTATGAATTATTAATCTGTATTATGTTAGGGGTTATAATTTGCTCTTTAAATAACATTGCAAACCTTTAAAAATTAGTGTACTGTTCAGTATGTGTATTTATGGATGTATGAAATGCATCAAATGAATTCCCTTTATTTTCAATTGGAAAAAGTGTTTTGGTTTATGAGCATTTTGGGTTCTGAGCTTGCTCCTAGAAGGGATAAAGGTCATATACTGACGTACAACTGTTCGCCTGTCTGGTTTTCAGCCGACTCTCGTCTTAATTTGTTGAATAGAAACTTACTGCCTATTAAAATTCTTATTCCTGATCTGGATATTAATCTCTAACACTGTCATTCAGTTAGTTCTTTATACATGTTACATAAGGTGTTTCATTATTCTGATCATTCATTGCACTTGAATCTTCCTTGACTATACCATCCTGTATGTAGCACTAAATATGCAGTTAATTCTAACAGTCTGGTCCTCTACATCACAAGGTACAACACAGTACTACACAATAATCTAGAAATTTGATTCCAGTTATGACCAGATTATAGAATGATCTTCCTGATCAGGAAGTTGAATCAGAGGAACTTCAGAAGTTCAAACTTTTTGTAAATGCTTTTATGTTAAACAGGTTGACATGTCTAATTTTTTAAGTTTATGTATGACTGATCGATTTTAACGTTATTACTGATCTTAAAACATTTTATATTCAATACTTATATAGCTTATTTCCTATTTCCTTATTTCCTTTCCTCACAGGGCTACTTTCCCTGTTGGAGCCCTTGGGCTTGTAGCATTCTGCTTTTCCAACCAAGATTGTAACTTATCTAGCACTGTAATAATAATAAGAATTATGTCTTTAAAATACACAAAATCAGCCACCGTCACTTAACAAATGGCTAATCTACTTGATGCCAATAGCAGTTCCTTTAATTTCTATGGTTTCAAAATAATCAAGATTGGCAGTTCAGCATAAAATAAGAGTTTGTAATTCGGTGGAAATACAGTCATAAAAAATCATCCAAAATAACAATGAAATCAAAGTATTTTACCTTTCACTCTGAAACAAGGGTAATTTCAACTGTGGGTGTTTTCCACGAAGGTGTCGCAGCATTGAAGATGTATTTCCATGTTTTGCCAGTTTTTCACGGCATATTCTACAGCTGACTTTATCATTTCCCTCTTCTTGAAAATGTCTCCACACAGTAGAACGCTTCTTATTACCACCTGTGAAAGTAAATATTTTACTGAAAATTTACACAAAAGCAATCACTAGTCACAAGATTGCACCCTTAAAAACTCATTATCTTTAAAAACGACTAATTTGGAAGAATTTTTATTTTTTCCTAGCAATACAAACCTGGAGATCTTTACTGTGGAGTATTATTTTGGCAAAAAGTTTTTGGTCAGGGTGTAACTACCCACCACTAGTTAGCTTGGGGCGGGGGTTTAACCCTCGCGCTCACACCAGCACTAGCGACTAACCATCACTTTTGTAATTGCGGCAGGACTTTCAGGGGGTTGGTGCTGGCGGGTTAGTATGTGTAAAGAGCTCCAGGTTTGTATTGCTAGGAAAAATCACAAATTACTTCCAAATTTGTTATTTGTTCCTGTGCAAAATACAAACCTTCCACTCTTTACTGTGGAGACTCACCTTTAGGTGGGTGGAAGTCCAAAACATACTGGCTGGCAACTGTCCCAGGACGGCCTGTATAGTGATACCTTGAGGGATCCTGCACCATGTTATCATAATACGATAACGGCCTGGGCAATCATTGCCGGAGAGTAAGGAATTATTCTCTTGGAACATACATCGTAGCTATTCGGGCCATGGCCCTCTAATAATGTATATTTCTTCCCGCCTCCCACTGACAGGAGGACAGGGGCATAACACATATATACATGTATATGCAGTTGTCCAAAAAGCATGAAACTCACCCACAGAAGAACGAGGTCAGCTGTGCAGAGTTCCCAAAATACTGCACCGAAGAAAGAAGATGAAGTAGGAAGTGGCCAGTCACTCCCACATTCATCCTAGACTTATTTTGCGTGTAATCTCAACCCTCAAACCTCTGATACTTGTCACAAAAGGGAGCTCAGCTGTTTCGATCACGTTATGAGCAGCCACCACCGGACCTATTGAGAATGTGTCTAGGCTCTTGTGGGCTATGTCTTGCAGGTAGCGGGAGGTAAATTGTTTGATGTTTCCAACTGCCTGCTTGAAGTACCTGCAGAACAGAAAAATTCTTTAGGAATGCCAGGGAGGTACTTACTCCCCTGACATCATGGGCATGAGGACGTCTACCTGTCGCCAAGGTGTCTGAGGCCCGTGTCATTTCTATTACTTGCCTGATCCAAGGAGATTGAGTTCTTCGTTATTCTCCTCTTGGACTTCCCAGTGCGGATGAACAGCTTGATGATCTGGGGTCGAGTTCTTCTCATTCTTATGCGATATAACCTCATCGTCCTTACGGGGCATAGTAACAGTTGATCAGTATTGTCTGTACCAATCAGACTCCCAATCTGAAAGGGCCCGAATCTAGGATTCACAAGGATGGATTTTGAGTCTTTGCAACAAACTCAGGGACAAAATTAAGTGTGACTTGCCACCCATCCCCTTGAATGGGTGATGTCGTATGAAAGACCATGTAGCTCGCTGACTCTACCTGCAGAGGTCAGGGGCAAAAGAAAACCGTCTTTAAGGTCGAGTCCTTATCCAAGGCTTGATGTAGAGGCTCATTAGAAGCTCCTTTCCGTGAAACTAAAACCCTGATAATGTTCCAAGGAGGAAGTCTAACTTTCAACTAATCTGTCGAGGAGAAAACGTTAACTCGATTCAGTTCGAAAACAATGTTCAAAACTGAACGAAAGCCTTTTACCACCAATACCGAGTCGAGTTTTTCCTCCCTGAGGTATAGTAAAAACTCTGCTACTGCTAGAATACACGCACTGAGTGGAGAGACACCCACCACAAAAGACAGACACTTCGCGTGATACACCGCAGACGGCGACTCCCGGAGGTATCTTGCCATGCGCCTAGCAACTGGTTCGAAAAGCCTCTCTTGCGAGCAGTTGCTTGATAGCCTCCAGGTGTGAAGATGAAGTGATGGTATCGCTTGGTGGAAAATCTTCATGTGTGGTTGGCCAAGTAGCTCGGGAAGTGGAGGGGCTCTCTTGGTGCCTCTATGAGGAGATGCATAAGGTCTGGAAACCATTCTGCATGTTGCCACAGCAGAGCTATGAGGGTCATTACTAGATTTTGCAATGCCCTTACCCTGTTCAATAGCCTCCTTACTAGGCAGAAGGAGGGGAACACATAGACGTCCACCTTGTCCCATGGATGTTGAAAAGCATCCTACCCAAATGCTTGTGGTTTCGGTACTGGTAAGCAGTGCACCGGAAGCTCCAGTAAATGGCCTAATTTGTTCCAAACCCTACAAAACACCACATTAAATCTTATAATAAAGCTACAGTATAACTACAATGAAATACTGTACAGCCAAATACATTTGAACTATTCAATATACCTAAACTAACTCTTAATACCTGTAAATTAAGTAGTTATTAGAACATAATGTAATAATAAATGGAAAATAATACATGTGGAGAAAAGTGTTTTTGTTTATTTAACTGTTGAGTGAGAACTTGTTGTTCCGGGAAAGTCTCCCTACGTTAGTAGGCAAAGATCAGCAGGGGAGGAAAAGGTGTACTATCACTCAAGGCACAAACACCCTGTCAATAACTTTGATGACCTAGTTCACATACCTTCACTCTAAATGAAAAACTGTACTCTGTCCAGAGGCCTGAAAACTCCACACGTGAAATAAAAGTAATTTGATGGCCTACTCTAGCTTTGTCAGGTCTAAGGTCATCTCCACTCTTGGGCTCTGTTTCGGCTCCATCTCAGGGACCCCAGTGAGATAATGGACTGGAATTTTACGTTAAGTAATTATTGAGACAATGGTAATGGATAGGAGCAGTGATGTATTGTAGTAAAGTTAAAGACAGGGATCTTTACCTTCGAGGCATAGAGATTACATACTAAGTCACTCGCTAACACACTTGTTATTTAGACTTGCTTACTCCTTCCAACATATCGGGTATACTGTCCCGAGAGTATATATTCATAATACTGTATACATAATCAAATCGATGATGGAGTAAAAATACGAAGGTGTATTGAACATAATCTTGCTTTATTACACAAATTTACATTGAAAGAAACGGACATCTTAACATCAAGTAAAGAGGATCAAACAAACACAAAATGTAATAAAAGAAATGCAAATCAAAAGGCAATAAAAATAAGCATGACTCGAGGTCTCTTGCAATGATTAATGATTGCAATGGGGTTAGGTACGCGGCCCTGTGACCCAAGACTATACTAGTCCCTGAAGCAAAAGTTATATGCAAAACCTGTATACACAATCCCACACACTCAGCCCAAAATATTTAAAAGCCAGTTAAACCTAAATCAACTAAAAATTAATCTAAGCTAAAATGGGGGAAAACTAGTGGCCACATGTTTTACCTGCACTCCTTACAGTAATGATGGAAGAGCCCTTAACTGTCCTCACAAATGGCTGTGGACTGGTTAGTTTGCACCCTTGACTGGGCCACCCCTGGAATCCTTGCTTCTTGGTAGATAGGGTATTGCTGGCACAGTTCCCAGGCTCGTCTTCCCTATCTTCGGCTGGCAGGACCCAAAAAATCCCCAGTCCTTTGTTTGGTGGGAGTCCAGGGGGGGTGAGGAGCCAGAGATGTACAGATTGACTGACCTGGTTGGTCAGCCGGTCACAATTACAGCTCGTGCGCGAATGGGTCGACCCTTAGGTTGCCTGGGTTCACCTGTCTTCACCTTTCAAAACAGGTGAGCGTCCTGGTGCATAGAATAACGCAGTTGAGGTGCCATATCGGGACTTTAGGGCAGGACAATGTATTGTTGTAGGGAGTGAGAAGGAGGCAGGATTTTGTACAAAATACTTAGAGAAATCTTGCAGCTCTAAGGAAATATACATACACAAGAACCCTACCTATTCTGGAGTGCTAAGAATTAATAATTTAAATGAGCAATTAGCAATGGCTGGTGCGATGGGCATACATCTTAAAATTAAGAGACTAGAATTAATAGTGAGAGATAAAGGCTGCATTTAAGTCACCAGTATTAAAATTATATCCAAAACCAGTGTAATAATTTATCTCGACACAAGTAGTTTGACGAAAACACCATCATACACCGGCGTAAGGCTTTTGCTGGGCATTTCTACGCAGTGACGTCACGAGTTCAGTTCAGTTCTCCCAATGTTTTCAGTAAAGAAAACTTAAGTGTGGGAGAGAACATTTAAGGGGTAACTACGGTATTGGGAGCGAGACCAAAATACAAAAGGAAGAAGACTGAAGAAAAATTCTTGACAATATATACAGAACAATCCTGTACATATACAAAATATACAGTACCATATGGACTGTACTATTATAGTTACCCCTACTATAGACTACAGCTACATTTTCTATTGGGTAAACCCATTTTCTTTAACTTTCTTTAATGGGTGACTATTTTATTCTCGGCCTGGCCGGCAAATCTCTTTTCTTAACATGAAACATTTTTTGCAATGTGAATCATAAAAATATTCGCACCTCGTTTGGCAGTGTGAAAATTTCATAAGCAGATTCTTGCATGTAAATAAGTATGACTGTACTGTATATAGAAAAATGTTATTTTTATAATAAAATAAATTTTTGAATATACTTACCCGGTGATTATATAAGCTGCAACTCTGTTGCTCGACAGAAAACTCTACGTTAAAAATCCGCCAGCGATCGCTATGCAGGTAGGGGGTGTACTTCAACAGCGCCATCTGTCGTGCAGGTACTCAGTGCTCAATGTAAACAAAGAACTCAATTTTCTCCTCGGTCCACTGCGTCTCTATTGGGGAGGAAGGGAGGGTCCTTTAATATATAATCACCAGGTAAGTATATTCAAAAATTTATTTTATTATAAAAATAACATTTTTCAATATTTAACTTAGCCGGTGATTATATAAGCTGATTCACACCCAGGGGGGTGGGTAGAGACCAGCAATAAATGTTTACATTATTATGAGCTAAGGATTTTTTATTTCATTTTAGCAGTTATCAAAATAACAAACTTAAAATAAATAAGTACCTGGTAAGGAAGTCGACTTGAACAATTACTCTGCCTTTTTAAGTACGTCTTCCTTACGGAGCCTCGCGATCCTCTTAGGATGCTGAGCGACCCCTAGGAGCTGAAGTATCAAGGGTTGCAACCCATACAACAGGACCTCATCAAAACCTCTAATCTAGGCGCTTCTCAAGAAATTACTTTGACCACCCGCCAAATCAAGTAGGATGCGAAAGGTTTCTTAGCCTTCCGGACAACCCAAAAACAATAATAAAACATTTCAAGAGAAAGATTAAAAAGGTTATGGAATTAGGGAATTGTAGTGGTTGAGCCCTCACCCACTACTGCACTCGTTGCTACGAATGGTCCCAGAGTGTAGCAGTTCTCGTAAAGAGACTGGACATTCTTAAGATAAAAAGACGCGAACACTGACTTGCTTTTCCAATAGGTTGCGTCGATTATACTTTGCAGAGATCTATTTTGTTTAAAGGCCACGGAAGTTGCGACAGCTCTAACTTCGTGTGTCCTTACCTTCAGCAAAGCTTGGTCTTCCTCATTCAGATGGGAATGAGCTTCTCGTATTAACAGTCTGATAAAATAGGATAAAGCATTCTTTGACATAGGCAAAGATGGTTTCTTAACTGAACACCATAAAGCTTCAGACGGGCCTCGTAAAGGTTTAGTTCGTTTTAAATAGAACTTAAGAGCTCTTACAGGACATAACACTCTTTCTAGTTCATTTCCAACCATACGATAAGTTTGGAATATCGAACGATATTGGCCAAGGCCGAGAAGGCAGCTCGTTTTTGGCTAGAAAACCAAGTTGTAGAACATGTAGCCGTTTCGGAGGAGAATCCGATGCGATGTTCTTGCTGAAGGCATGAATCTCACTGACTCTTTTAGCTGTGGCTAAGCATACCAGGAAAAAGTCTTTAAGGTGAGATCTTTCAGGGAGGCTGATTGTAGCGGTTCGAACCTGTCTGACATAAGGAATCTTAGTACCACGTCTAAATTCCAACCAGGTGTAACCAAACGACGCTCCTTCGTGGTCTCAAAAGACTTAAGGAGGTCCTGTAGATCTTTATTGTTGGAAAGATCTAAGCCTCTGTGACGGAAGACTGATGCCAACATGCTTCTGTAACCCTTGATAGTGGGAGCTGAAAGAGATCGTTCTTTCCTCAGATATAAGAGGAAGTCAGCTATTTGAGTTACAGAGGTACTGGTCGAGGAAACGGATACTGACTTGCACCAGTTTCGGAAGATTTCCCACTTCGATTGGTAGACTCTAAGGGTGGATGTTCTCCTTGCTCTAGCAATCGCTCTGGCTGCCTCCTTCGAAAAGCCTCTAGCTCTCGAGAGTCTTTCGATAGTCTGAAGGCAGTCAGACGAAGAGCGTGGAGGCCTTCGTGTACCTTCTTTACGTGTGGCTGACGTAGAAGGTCCACCCTTAGGGGAAGTGTTCTGGGAACGTCTACTAGCCATCGAAGTACCTCGGTGAACCATTCTCTCGTGGGCCAGAGGGAAGCAACTAGCGTCAACCTTGTCCCTTCGTGAGAGGCTAACTTCTGCAGTACCTTGTTGACAATCTTGAACGGAGGGAATGCATATAGATCTAGATGTGACCAATCTAGGAGAAAGGCATCTATATGAACTGCTGCTGGGTCCGGGATTGGTGAGCAAAATATTGGGAGCCTCTTGGTCATCGAGGTTGCGAAGAGATCTATGGTTGGCTGGCCCCAGGTGGCCCAAAGTCTCTTGCATACATCCTTGTGGAGGGTCCATTCTGTTGGAATTATTTGTCCCTTCCGACTGAGACAATCTGCCATGACATTCAAGTTGCCTTGGATGAACCTCGTTACTAGTGATATGTCTAGACCTTTTGACCAGGTGAGGAGGTCCCTTGCGATCTCGTACAACGTCAGAGAGTAGGTCCCTCCTTGCTTGGAGATGTACGCCAAAGCCGTGGTGTTGTCCGAGTTCACCTCCACCACTTTGCCTTGAAGGAGAGACCTGAAGCTTTTCCAGGCCAGACGTACTGCCAGTAGCTCCTTGCAGTTGAAATGCATTGTCCTTTGACTCGAGTTCCATAATCCCGAGCATTCCCGACCGTCTAATGTCGCATCCCAGCCTACGTCCGATGCGTCCGAGAAGAGAACGTGGTTGGGAGTCTGAACAGTCAGGGGAAGACCCTCTCTTAGGTTGATATAGTCCTTTCACCAAGTCAGACAAGACTATCTTTTCGGAAACCGGGATCGAGACCACTTCTAGCGTCTTGTCCTTTTTCCAGTGAAAAGCTAGATGGTATAGAAGAGGACGGAGGTGTAGTCTTCCTAGTGACACAAATTGATCCACGGATGACAGCGTCCCTACCAGACTCATTCACAGCCTGAGTGAGCAGCGTTCCTTCTTCAGCATCTTCTGGATGGATAGCAGGGCTGGGGGCTGATCGTCTTGTTCAGCAACGTCCTCATCAGAGGGTTCCTCATCCGAAACTGATGAGGAAACGGCAACGGAGTGGGCAACGTCTGACTCGCTGAATCCGGTCGCACTGGTGGATGCGTGACGGAGCCGGACGCAATATCATGGAACTGCTGCACAGTCTGTGAACTGTCAACAACCATGGGTGCGCGAGGAAGCACAGCGTCAACCCGAAACTGTCTAGACCGTCTGGGTTGTGCAGTCAACACCCTACCGGGTTGCTGAGGTTGACGCACTGCGTCACAACAAATCACCTCTGCTGGTTGTTGAACGTCCTGAACGTCAACAACCACCTCCGAGCGTCGCTTAACGTCAACGTGCGGCTGGCAACCCACACTGGGTCGCATCGGTGGAGGAACCACCTCAACTGGCAGACGCGAGTAGGTTACCTCAGCGTCAACAGGGCGCACAACCGACCGGTTGGAAGGTTGTTGGCCAGAAGGTTCTTCTCCGCATTTAAGTCCTCTATCAAGGACGCAAGCTTGGACTGCATGTCTTGCAGCAAAGCCCATTTAGGGTCTACGGGAGCAGGTGTGGCAACAGACGGGGTTAGCGACTGAGGCGGAACCGTTTACCATCCCTGAAAGCCTTGTTATGCGTGACATAATAGTACAGCAAAACTTCAAAGGCTCGACAACAGCTGAGAAGTTGACCTGTAAACAACTTGGAGCGTCTCCTGCCTAGGCGCCAGGGAGAGTCTACCAGAATTGAGAAGTGTATCTGGGCAGAGGCATGAACTCCCAAGCCGAGAACTTCTCTCGTGTCATATCAGACTCTCGCTCTATAAACCAGTTTAAAAGAAGTGAAAGCAAAGGCTGTATCCCCCAAACTCCTCCTGGTGAAAAACCAGTCGCCTAGCCAACGTAACGCTCTCTAGGAGAGTGAGAGAGCACTAGCTTAAAAACAACGGCTTCGAAGTAGCTAGGCCTAGTGTAAGTTCTGACGTTTAGGCGAACGAGGAGCAGCAGTTACAAGATCCGGACGAAGATCCTTAAAAAAATCATCATGATTTAATTAAAGTCCATAGGAGGCTAAGCAGCTTAAGGCTCCTCTCCATCTGACAGAGTCCTCAAGGGAATATCAGTAGGAGGGAGAACAGCAACTTCCTCATCTACAGGAACCTTGTCCGATAAAAGCTGAGTCTCTCACTGGTGCATTAGTAGCGGACCAGAACGCAACGTCATGTAACTGCTTGACAGTCTGTGAACTGTCAACAACTGAACTGTCAACCACAACAGGTGCGTGAGGACGTACAGCGTCCACTCAAGACTGCTTTGACTGCCTAGACTGAGCAGTCAAAACAACTCTAGAATGCGGAGGTTGACGCACGCGTCAAAACAAGTCAACTCCGATTGTTAGTGAACGTCTAGAACGTCAACAGGAGCATCAGCCAGTGGCCTAACGTCCAAATGCGGCTGAAAAACCACACGAGACCGCATCGAGTGTGGTTCTAAACAACCTGACTGACGTGACTAAGCTACGCCAACGTCAACAGTAAGCACAAAGGAACGTTAGGTTGGCTGAAAGCCAGGATATCGATGAGATAAACGGCTAGACTCAACGGACTAATCGACAGAATAGTCTTCCATAAGGGAGGCAAGCATATACTGCATGTTTTGCCATACAACCCCTTAAGGATCAACGGAAATGGTTGTGGTAATAGACGAGGGTAACGTCTGTGACCGCAACACTTTGCCTATAAAAAAAGACTTTCGGAGTCTGTGTTACGCTTTTGTTAGGCGGCGAGCAGTTATCCGATGACTGCATAGGGTCAGAGCTGTCCTAATGGCTGTAACCAGGACGCTGGACCTGTCCTGAAAGGACTGACTTTCGCTTAAGGGCTTCGAAACCTTGTGACAGGTTTCTTATGCGAAAAGCCTACGGATGGCGAGGAGAAACAACGTCTCTCTCGTCTTATGGTAGGGGAGATCTTGGTAAGAAACACCCGATACCATAGAGGGAAAACGTCTGTTCGTTGGTCAAGGCCTCTCGAACCCATAAGTCTTTTGACATTACTTCTCCCCTGGGCTTGGGAGCTTGCAAGAGGTCCCGGACTAGGTGAACGACAGGCACGAACAGACGAACCCTCGGACGCAACACTGTAACCCTTTGCGCATATCACTTTATCACTTCGATTTTCTGTTTTGCACTTATTTCTACCTGAAACACGCAATTCTACCCTTCATTAAAAGGTAGTAAATGCGAAATTAGTCGTATAATGCAAGGTCATAATACCAGCAAAAAACAGAAAACATATTTTAAGATAAAAAGAAAAATCAGTGGCTGGGAAAGAGACTAAACACTAGTTCATATAACTACGTTTTCAATCTCTCACCGCACATAGCCTGGGGACGAGAATAAAAACCTAAAAACGTTTTATCCTTCCTCCCCGTGCAGAGACTAGGGACGAGAGTAACACGAGAACAACGTTACCCGCTTGAACGGAACGTTTTCTCTCCTCTCTCTCCCTCCGTCTCTATCTCTCTCTCTCTTTCTCTCTTGATTTCGCACCTAAGAGAAGAGCCCAATTATATTTCGTCAAAAAAACATGTTATTTGACTAAAGGAAAAAACTGAAAGGTTTTTCAATTAAAAAGTTCCTTTAAATTAGAATTTAAAACATTTAAGCTAAGAAAGAATGAACAAAACGTCAGAATCGATTTACTCTTACTGCAAAGTGAAACCGTGATACACTCTCTCTCTATCGTAACGATAGAGCGCATGTTGAACGTCCTGAACGTCAACAACTGCGTAGCATAAAAAAACTAAACGTTAGTTCATCTTTGAAAACAGTACGAAGACTATCAAAGAAATTCTTT
Source organism: Palaemon carinicauda (assembly GCF_036898095.1). NCBI lineage: Eukaryota > Metazoa > Arthropoda > Malacostraca > Decapoda > Palaemonidae > Palaemon > Palaemon carinicauda. The sequence continues at coordinate 13,893,531 of NC_090743.1, forward strand.
CATAAAATATTACATTTAAAAAGTTTTAAAACCTTTAAAAGCTAAAGACGATATAAAGGGCTCAATGTTGATTAACTTCGGTTTCCAAGTTAGGACCGCCTACTCTCAGGAAAGGTCTATATAAACAAAGCATTAAAATTTATTTTATATGTTTATAAAAAATGGAAAGTTAATCGAAGAGGCCTAATAAAGGCGGAGAGATATAAAATATATAGAGGAAAATCTATAACGTGATAAGATAATTACTAAAAGCCTAAACACACTTCCGTCTAAGGGAAGGGTCGGCCATTTAAAAGTGAAAGAAAGTCCATACTCTCTTTGTCACCATAATTAAATCTATCCAAAACGAGTTCAAGTTTTGAGATGAAGATAAAACACCTGCATAGCGAAAGCTCAAAACTAGAATAGTGTACTTCACCAATAGTTGTGAAAACAAATCCAGTTAGCAACAGCGAATTAGTAGGTCTTGCCGGTAGCCCGACAGAGAGAAAATTGAGTTCTTTGTTTACATTGAGCACTGAGTACCTGCACGACAGATGGCGCTGTTGAAGTACACCCCCTACCTGCATAGCGATCGCTGGCGGATTTTTAACGTAGAGTTTTCTGTCGAGCAACAGAGTTGCAGCTTATATAATCACCGGCTAAGTTAAATATTGAAAAACAAAGTTAAAAAGACAAAAATTAATGACAGTCCAAAATAGGCGAGGAGGAAAAGTGGCGACAGCACACCCTCCGAGCCAAAAGTAAAGTGAAGCCCAGTCACAGGTGTATGAGTGAAGGGGTAGCTAGCTAACACCCCTACGCCCTGCTAACTAGCGGGATGGATAGTTAACCCTCGCTAAATTTTAAAGGCTCGTCCTTTCAGCTTTGCTATAAAGTAATACCCCTAATAAGTAGCGTGTTTGTATTCCAGTTACGGAACAAACAGTGATTTATATCGGTCAAAAAAAAAAAAAAGTCTACCTATTGAAGAGCACAAAGCATAGTTCTTTTCATAAGTCTTGTACTTTCTCCATACTTCCACCTATAGAATACTACCTTTCTCCAAATCTCTCAATAATCAAATTTACTAAGTGATCATAATAGACTACTGTACCTGATGTATTATCTACAACAGCTTCAGCTTCATCCACCACCACTTGCTGAGGCTGGTTATCCACAGGCCAAGTAACCTCTCCAGTCACAGTTGGGCCATCTAACTCTAAAAGACAGCCAACCAGTTCAGGGTGTTTACCACGCAGATGACGTAACATAATGGAAGTATTGCCGTGGTTTGTAAGAATCTTGTGACATGTCCTACAAGAAACTTTATTACCAGGTTCTTCTTTAAAATGTCTCCATACAGTTGAACGCTTCTTCTTCATTTTGTCTAGAAAACTGTTCCTGTGGACAGAAAATAATTCAGCTAAACTAGAACAATGCAATTCATACACTGCTGTAATCTGCATAAATTAACCAGAAACAATCCCTTAATAGAAATCTAGCTAAAATTAGTGCATGGTGCAAATTATGGGGTATGAAGTTGAAACCTAACAAGACTCAAAGTATGACTGTAAGTAGGTCAAGGACCGTGGCTCCTCAACATCCGGATCTCAGCATTGACAATTTTTCCTTAACTTTGTATGACTTATAAAATATTAGGTGTGATTCTCGACAGCAAATTTACTTTTGAGAAACACATTAGTTCAGTGTTTTCTTCAATTGCACAAAAAAATTGGCTTATGCTTCAACTGCCACGGCCTCATTCTCAATAAGTCCCGATCTTTTTAATATTCAATTAAAGTCTATTTCATCATCATCATCAGCCGTTAATAGTCCGCTGTAGAACAAAAGCCTCGTACATGTCCTTCCTTTATTTCATAAAACATAATAAAAATGACAAATTCAAAGATCATTTGTATTTTTTCCTAACTAATACAAACCTGTAGTTATTTATGTGGATTATCTTTCGGCAAAGCTGAAAGGTAGCCATTAGACTAAAAAGTGTGAGGTGGCAACCATGCCTAACCACTTGAGTGGGGAGGCAGGGGGTGACTGGGGGGTACCCAACCACCTATATATACTTCTCACAGCTTTACGCTACGTCACTTTTTGATTGCAGGCAGGACTTACTGGGGGGCAGGTGATGGCACGCCAATTCTCATAAATGGGCCTAACTACAGATTTGTATTAGTTAAGGAAGAATACAAATTATCTCCGAATCTGTCATTTGTTCCCATACTAACAAACCATCCGTTATTTATGTCGATGACTCACTCTTAAGAGGGTGGAAGTCCTAATTTCTGGCATGGACATTGACCCAGGTTTACCTAGTACAGTACTGTAATGACTGTGGTCTAGGGAAATCTTGACACATCGCTAACAATACAAAGTGAGTATGATAGCGGCCTGAGCAATCCGGTTGTCATGAGATATCATATGAATGTGTATGGAAGTACATTCCAAGTTTATAAATAGGAAATAAACAAAGACGTTACCCATTGCCTACCTCGCCGGAAGCAATGGGGACGTGGACAGTATATTAAATTAATGACTCTAAGCAAACCACGTCCAAAGGAGGAGCTGATCTCAGACCGGGAGCAAGTGATCTCATAACTCCGTATGAGTAAAGTAAGCTCTAACGAAGAGGAAATATCCACTCCTTTCAGCTTAAAAGTGAGGCTCAATGTTGAGCGATAGCCTTTCACCGCTGAGACTGAAAGGATCTTTTCCTCCCCATGGTATACAAGGAACTCCACTATTAAAGGGATAGTGGCATCGAGAGGAGATATTCCTTCTATGACACCAACCACAAAAGACCGTCCATTTAGCCTGGTACACTGAGGCTCAGGACTTTTGCAAGTATCTGGACATTCTCTAAGCAACTTATGAAAATCCTCTCTGAGAGAGGAGACGCTGGATAGTCTCCAGGCATAAAGTTAAAGCCACTGCACTATTTTGTGAAAGATGTTTGCGTGTGGTTGTTTGAGTAGATTTGGCTGTGAAGGGAGTTCTCTCGATAGATCTACAGTACCAGTAATTGCATGAAATCCTGGAACCACTCTGCGTGATGCCATGAAAGAGCTACAAGGGTCATCATTAGATTTTCAGATGCTCATATTGAGCAATCTTCTCATCAGACAGAACGGGGGAAAGGCATACACGTCGATGTTGTGCCACTGTTGTTGAAATGCATCCTGCCATAGAGGCTGAGGGTCTGGGACAGGAGAACAGTACAGTGGAAGCTTGCTGTTTAGAGATGTTGGGAAAAGGTCTACTGTCGGGGAACCCCACAAAGTCAGGACTTTGTTGGCAATCAGAGGATTCAAAGACCATTCGGAGCCTACTATCAGAGTCGCTCTGCTCAGATTGTCCGCAAGCACATTCCTCTTGCCTAGAATGAAGCAAGCCAATAGGGACACCGAATGTTCTTCTGATCATCTCAGAATCTCTACTGCAAGAAAGCATATAGGCTGCGAAAAGGTACCGCCTTCTAAGCCACTACTGTGGTGTTGTCCCTCATCAACACCACAGAGTGACCTGCCAGCAACTGTTGGAACTGATGAGGAGCTAGGTATGCTGCTCTCATCTCTAGAAAATTTATATGCTGATACCTTTCGGACTCTGACCAAAGGCCGGAGATCGTGTGATACAGCGAGTGGGGCCCCTATCCTTCTTTTGCTGCAACTGTATAGAGCTTCAAGTCCGGAGGAGGGACGAGAAGATCTTGACCTCAGCAAAAGTTTTCGTCACTTGTTCTTGAGCGACTGGAACTTGAATGTCCATCAGATCTAAGTGTTGGATCCACACAGACTTCAGCTGCCACTGCAGGGATCTTATCCTGAGACAGCCGTTTTGAATTAGACGGAGGAGAGAGGTTAGGTGACCTAACAGACGCAACCATTGACAAGTCAGTAGATCTTCCCGTCTGAGGAAGGGTAATGCCACTTCTCTCAGCCTGCGTACTCTTTCGTCTGGTAGGAAGACTTCCTGTTGGACGGTGTCTATGCTCATACCAAGGTATACCAGTCTCTGAGAAGGAGGCAGTGATGACTTTGAGATTTATCAAGACCCCAAATCCTGACAAAACTCTTGAAGCATGTCTCGGTGATGAAGAAGGGTAGTCTCTGAGTCTACCAGAACTAGCCAGTCGTCGAGATATCTGAGGAGACGAATGCCATTCTTGTGAGCCCAAGTTGACACAAGGGCAAACCACCTAGTAAAGACCTAAGGGTCTGTTGCAAGACGAACTGGTATATCATGTCCTCATGTATGAATCCGAGATACTTCCTGGAAGACGGATGGATTGGGATCTGGAAGTATGTGTCCTTGATGACCGTGTCTGCCATCTCTATCCTGAACAGTGTGTAACAAAATTGTTTAGGGGGGAAAAATTTATGACTGGTCTCCAGCCTCCCGTCGCCTTTTTCACAAGAAAAATTCAACTGTAAAAGCCTGGAGCTGCAAGACGTCGAGCGGGTGGCAGAGAGATGGAGGAAGTCTAACCGGTACTCCCTTCCCTAAGGGCCATGACATCGAGATCCTACCAAGCTACGCCACAAAAGAAACAACCTCCACCAAAACAGCAGACAAGTAGGGCTATGGCTCCCACAACGTAGATCTCCAAGAAACCCTTTTACAACATAGATCGTATAAGGTCTAAGTCCTTCCGTGGAGGGACGGGAAATGGGTGGTGGCCAAGGCCACTCCTGCTAAGATGGGCAATCCTCCCACTTGCCACCTGTGGGGGGATGCTTGCAAAGCCACTGCCAGAGGTGGCTGCAGCTCGGGGCTGAACCCTGGACGGTCTCAGTGATTCGTTCAGGGTATTGTGTCCCGTTCATTTAATCTCTCCCTCCACCGACTCGGGATCCAGTGCTGTCAAACTCCTACACGAAAAAATAAGCGAAGGGATCTATGAAGGAGTTCAAAGTCCAGACCATGTTGGAGAAGGGTGCTCTCCAATAGGTCCTCAACACGTCCCCAGGCTTCTTCAGTCTATTCTTTCTTGTGAAAAAAGCATCTGTATGCTGGAAGCTGAACATCAACCTTACTGCCTTGAACAAGTATAGCATGCAAACTTCCTTCAAGATGGAGACAGCGGATACGGTCAGACAAGCGGTAAGACCACAGGACTTCATGTGTACACTGGATCTCAAGGACGCATACTTCCAGATCCCAATCCATCCATCTTCAAGGAAGTATCTAAGGATCATATTCGACAACAAACAATACCAGTTCTAAGTGTTGTGCTTCACTTTCCACTGCACCTCAGGTTTTTACGAGTGTTCACCCTAGTGTCAGCTTGGGCTCACAGAATCGGCATCAGTCTCCTCAGATATCTGGATAACTGGTTGACTCTAGCAGACTTGGGGGCTACCCTTCTTCAACAAAGAGACAGACTTCTAGGGTTTTGCCAAGATCTGGGGATCATGGTAAATCTGGAGAAGTAAAGCCTGCTCCCCTTTCAAAGACTGATACACTTAGGCATGATTAAAGACACCGTTCAGCACAAAGCCTTCCCATCAGGCAAAAGAGTACAGAAGCTGAGGAAGGTAGCAGGGCCAGGCCCTTTTTCAGGTGAGAAGAACTCCCAGCCCAGCACTGGTTGTGTTTCATAGTCACCTATCATCCCTGATCCATCTGGTTCCCAACGGTTGCCTCAGGATAAGATCTTAAGTCCCAGTGGAATCAAGCAAGCGATTCCCAGGACATCCTGATCCAGATATGTTTAGAGAAACAGATGAACCTCGGATGGTGGGTGGCAGACAAGAACCTCTGCAAAGGGGCAGACTTTCTCGTTACCCCCTCGGAACTGATGCTCCATTCAGATGCATTACAAGAAGGGTGGGAGGCCAACATGCTGCACCCCACCACATCCGGCCTTTGGTCCGAATTAGAAAGGTATCAGCATATAAGTCTCCTAGAGATGAGGGCAGCCTTCCTAGCCCTCCAAAAGTTCCAGCACTTCCTGGCGGGGCACTCCACAGTGTTTATAAGTGATAATACGGTAGTGGCGTGCATAAACAAACAAGTACCTTTTCACAGCCCCTATGCCATCTAGCAGTAGAGATACTCAGATGGACAGAAGACAACTCGGTGTCCGGCTCACTTCGTTCCAGGCAAGAGGAATGTGTTTGCAGACAACCTGAGCAGAACGACTCAGATAGTAAGCTCCAAGTGTCTTTGAATCATCTAGTAGCTAACAAAGTCGTGACTTACAAAGGTTCCCCGATTGTGGACCTGTTTGCAACGGCTCTGAACTTCAGGCTCCCACTCTACTGTTCCCTAGTCCCGGATCCCCAGGCTCTCTGGCAAGATGCATTCCAACAGTAGCGGGACAACATCGATCTGTACACTTTTCTTCCATTTTGTCTGATGAGAAGAGTCCTCAATAAGACCAGAATATGTGAAAACCTATAAATGACGCTAATAGCTCTGTTATGGCATCCCCAATAGTGGTTTACAGACCTTTTACACCTCCTGATGGAAATTACGAGAGAACTCCCTCCTCATCACGATCTACTCAAATAGCCATAATTGAACATCTTCCACAAGGCCGTAACTTTGCTTCAGGTTCATGCCTGGAGACTGTTCAGCACCTCATCACTCAGAGAGGATTTTTGCATCAAGTTGCAAAAAGGATAGCTGAACACCTCAGCAATCTTCGGTATCACTCTACCAGGCTTAGTGGACTGTCTTCTTTGGTTGGTGTCTTAGAAGGGATCTCTCTCCCCTCGATGCCACTATTCCAGCAATAGCGGAGTTTCTTGTATACCTTCGGGAAGAAATGCTCCTCTCGGCTTAAGCAGTGAAAAGCTATCGGTCAGCTATGAGTCTGGCCTTTAAACTGAAAGGAGTGGATATTTCCTCTTCATTGGAACTTTTTCTCCCTATACGAAGTTATGAGATCACTTGCCCCCAGACTTTAGTTAGACCTCCTCCTTGGATCATGGCTCGCGTCCTTCAGTCTCTGAAGAGTGCCCCCTACAAACCATTACGCCAGGCTACAGATCGCCACCTTAACTCTGAAGACAGTGCTCCTGCTCGCTTTGGCTTCAGCCAAATGTTAGTGAACTGTACTGTCTTTCTCAGGACGTCGCCCATTCAAGGGGATGGGGGGAGGTAATTCTTAACTTTGTCCATTAGTTTATTGCTAAGACTCAAAATCCGGGCATATTGGATCCTAGATCCTGGCCCATCCAGATAAGGAGTCTTCGTTCAGTAACCAAAGACCCAGACCAACTAGTACTTTACCTAGTGAAAAGTCTGAGGTGTTACCTCAAGAGAACAGCAGCAGCTCACCCCCTTACGTCGGCACTCTTTGTCAGCACGGTTAAGGTCAAAAGGAGGGTCACGTAAAACACCATCTCTACATAGATATGCAGTCACTGAAATGGCAATCACAATCCTAACCCTCCTCCACCACCATGACCCACAGCCCATGAAATCAGGGCATTGCAGTGTCCCTGGCATTCAAAAAGAACTACAGTGCTCTTTTACGTAGGTTCTGCAAGCGAGCATGTGGAAGCGTCAGACGACCTTCACCACCCATTACCTGCACGATGTGACCCACAGGAGCATGGAAATATTTTCCATTGGTCTTTTGTGGCTGCACAACAAGTGGTCTAAACACCTCAGGATCCTTGAATGACAAGCAGCAGAGAGTTGAGGACTAAGGTTACCTGGGGTTAGTCTGTGGTGAATTATTAAGAATGACTAGCTTCCTTTCTTCCTTCCCCTTCCCATCTCTTGGGGAATCAGCACCAGGGTACTCGGCACAGCTGAGCTCGCCTTTCTGTAGGTAAGAACCATTTCCCTTGTGTGACCTAGTATAGAAATAATACGTGTTGTGTCCCCAATACCTCTAACGAGGCGGGGATTGGGCTATGTCTATCATACTGGTAAGGATTCCTATGACTCTGAGAGCTCATACCTTGACCAGTCACATTGCTAGTATCCCGAGCACATAGCTTGTGTAGGTTGCTGATCGTGCACAGCACATTTTTTTTTTTTATCGAGGTGTTAGGGTTCCCTCTGATTACGATCTGTATCATAAGAAAAGAATCCCAGGTCAAAACCAAGAGCTAGTTGGTATGGACTTCCACCCTCCTATGAGATAAGTCATCCCTATAAATAGCGAGGGTTTGTACAGTGATGGAATAAATGACAAATTTGGAAGTAACTTGTATTTTTCCTAACAATACAAACCTGGAGCTATTTATACATATTGGTCCATCAACACCTGTCACCCGAGAAAGTCCTGCCTTCAAGCAGAGGGGGAGCTCAGCCCAGGTTTGTGAGTGAGCAGGGTAACCAGCTACCCCCCACCCCTCCCTCTAACTAGCGGTTGGGGTAGTTATCCCTCGCTAGAAGTTTTATGGCTTGTCTTTCAGCAAGGCCAAAAGTAATATCAATGTAAATAGCTCCAGATTTGTATCATTAGGAAAAATTCGAATTACTTCCAAATTTTTCATATTGATTGAAAAGGGCTATAACTGTATCAAAATAATAAAAATCTACACGAACTGTAAATTGGACCCAAACTTTCTGGCAATGCAAGTGCAATTTCTAAATACAGTACACCAAAATAAGCTAATGTGATAATCCAGCCTCCTTTACCATTTCAACAGTCAGCATATCATCCACTAAATAACATTCGATTGTTAAATCTTTCAAAGGCCACAAATCTGTCTTGAAAAGTTACTGAAGGTTCTACAGTAGGTAAAAAGTTCCATAAACACATGCTATATCACTGCTAAAGAGTTATTGAGTCTTTTGACTGGCCAGACAGTACAACATTGGATCCTTCTCTCTGGTTACGGGTCATTTTCCTTTTGCCTACACATACGCAGAGTAGTCTGGCCTATTCTTTACATATTCTCATTTGTCCTCATACACCTGACAACACCGAGATTCCCAAACAATTCTTCCTTGCTCAAGGGGTTAACTACTACATTGTAATTGTTCTGTGACTACTTTCTTTTGGTAAGGGTAGAAGAGAGACTTTAGCTATGGTAATCAGCTCTTCTAGGAGGACACTCCAAAATCAAACCATTGTCCTCTGGTCTTAGGTAGCATCATAACCTCTGTACCAGGGTCTTTCACTGTCTTGGGGTAGAGTTCTGTTGCTTGAGGGTACACTCGGTCACACTATTCTATCTTCTTTCTCTTCCTCCTGGGTTTTAAAGTTTTTATAGTTATATTAACCAAAAGATTTAGTTTAATGATGTTGCTGTTCTTAGATTACTTTATTTTAGTTGTTAGTAGCTTCTCTTGTAGTTTCCTTATTTCCTCTCCTCGCCGAGGTATTTTCCCTGTTGGAGCCCTCGGGCTAATAGCAGTCTGCTTTTTCAACTAAGGTTGTAGCTTAGCACGTACTAGTAATAATAATAACGACTACAATCGCCAACAAGTTCAAGTTGTAAGGAAATCATATGTAAAAAGCTAATGCCCCTAACACTGAACTAACATATGACAAAAATAACTTTTAATTACCTTTATGCAAAAGTGGAGTTTCCAGGAAAAGCTACATGGAAGTAACTAGACTGATAAAAATAAGATTGTGTGACTAGAAATACTAAAACAGTCGTATTCATGAATGGTTATAAAGTATTGTACCGTCCATACATAAATGTTTAATGTACAGTATACTGTTCCGAGGAAAGACTACATTCGCACCCTACTTTAGGTTAGGGTGGATTGTAGGCCTATTCCTTACCCTACTTCAGGTTAGGTTGTATCCCTTATGTACTACTGGATGAAAAGTATTTCAGCCTTTGTCATAAGGACGTTCAATGAGACGACTATATTATAACATTTGAGTGCAGCTTTACAACCGAACTTTTCAATAAAATTCAACAATTATACAAGACATTGAATCTTGGGACTAGGCTTGGAAATAGCCATCATTACTGATGGAATATTTTCAAACCTTCAATATCACGTTCTATTCTCATTGATATCATTATTGATTATACTGCACACAAAACACATACTATGAGCCTATTTTCTTAGTTTTTCTTGTTTCAAATTATTTTTTTTTCCTTACTCCAGAATAATCAATAAAAGATTTCCCACACCACACCTGACTCATGTAATTTACATGTATGTAAAAAGAAAAAAAAAAGTGTACATTGCCTAACAATTGGACAGTTGTCAAAAGCATATGACTATGAACATAATTATTGGAAAATTATTAAATTTCTCCAATGGTTTGTTTGTTTCAGAGGTAAATCAATGCATATTACGAGGCTTTTACCTTATTGAGCTGAAACTGGAAAAATATACTTCATAATATATGCCCATATATTGCAAAATGTCAAATTACATCACGGCGTTCTTGGATTAATTTCAAAATAAACGTAGGTTTAAGGTTAATTAACGCCTACACTAAATTCCACCTATTTATGTATAGGCTAAGTAATCTAACCGGAATTAAGAGATGTATGGGATCAATTCAAAAGTCCCTCACTTCCTATTCAATGATACAATTTCCGTATTGCACCGAACCATCATTTGTGAACATTTTGATTGACTTGAACCCTGTCTCGATAATGACTCAAAAACGAAGTTTCATTTCGCAAATATAGATCATAATGACAAGCCTACGCATTCTCATCTTTATTCACATGCAAAATAAATAAATCATTATACGTCCATTGGGTTAGCGGTATGAATTGCAATAAACGAAGGGGATATTATACAAAAATGCTAATCGGTTTATTGTGTTCGAGGTTGCAAAGTGAACCAGAGAAACATGGCCGATGAGGTCAAAACAACTCGGAAAATGATTCACTCTCGTTGCTCGAAACAAAGACGACAAAGCAGCTGATTTTGTTCATACAAATACTATGTCAACTATCGTTAGAGTAAACAGACGTTTAATGAAAATACGACATCATAATTTCAAAGAATTTCACACCACTAACCTTTTTCAATGACTAACAATAAGACAGTAGCTGACAGATCTGGCACAAGTCACCAAAGCAAACTCTCGCAACTTGAGAGCAGAACTCACAGACGCAGTAGTAGTACGTCTCGAGCTCTATTCATAGATACATTGTATTATATAAAGGTTTCTCAATTTGTTCGAAAAAAACTATGACTGCCCTTTAATTTCTTTCATTTTATGTTTCTCTTTGTTTCTTTTGCTTAAATATTTACCTGCCGATGTTTATTTTTATTGCTCGCTGCGCATATGATCTTAAATGTTTCATTATTTATGAATACTTTAAGACAATCTTTTTTCATAATCTACTACATCATGTTGTGGATTTTGCAAAGCACATTCGGTGGAACGAGACGAGCATTCTAAAGCACCTAACAGTAAACAGTGTCATGCATAATAATATCAACCCAGGTATCGAGAGAAATTAGCCTTTAAATTGTGGAGTAAATTAAGCAGACAGAACGCTACCTTATCATAATTAACTAGTAAAATATACATTATATCATACAGCAGTAGCTCGCATTAGCCGTCCAATGCATTGACAGCTATCAGATTGTTTGCAAAATAAGATGCGGGCAACGTTCCATACAATACTTAGCCTATAATATGGCACCAGTTATTTTAGATATATAAATAAAGAAATTTATTACCATACCGATTCATAATAATCGTGACTGGAAGTATTGCCAGCGATGGCAATCTAATTTAATCTAAATCAAATGATTCGTTTTAAAGGGAGCTTTCACAGTAAAGTCATGGATGTCACATGCCAGAGAACTTCAAATCAATCAATCACGGATGTCACCAGAAACCCTTCTTTCGCTCGATCTAATGAAAATGACAGGGAAATGCATTCATGACTACTGATGACTCGGGAGAGAAATGTGAGTGCCACAAAACTAATTTTCGTTTACATGAATGTAGTCATTATGTAAGGATATAAATTTCTTTATCGCGATGCCCTGATGATAGCCATAAATCATTGGTTGAAACAGCTGTCGGCAAACCTCAATAAATGGAGCAACACAATCACACATATGATAATTTCCTTCAAAACTCCTGGCCAGAAGATAAAGAGTACAATACACTAAATAAAGTGTCTTGAAATATTTTATACCGTAAGTACTTTAGCATTTAATGAAAAATGACTGAGAACACACACACACACACACACACACACACACATATATATATATATATATATATATATATATATATATATATATATATATATTATATATAGGCTATGTATATATATATATATATATATATATATATATATATATATATATATATATATATATATATATATATATAGGCCTATATGTGTGTGTGTGTGTTTGATTTTTAATACGTGCAGCTTCAACCTGCTTATGTGAAGCGATCCTTACATGTCCAACCCAATGAGTGGACGAATAGTAAAATCAGACCTTCTCAGCATTGGAGGGCTATCCCCCGACTCCTATTGTTGTAGTCACTGCATAGATTAAATTCAGTTACTAAATTACCTCCCTCTGAGCCATGGAGCAGCACCTAAAAGATTTTCCTGGGCCTTAACATTTTCTTCAGAGTGCTGATTGAGTTAGGGGTTCACTCTGTGACAGGATCTCAATTGCGTTGAAATGTCTAATGTATGACTTATTGCAAATACATTTCTAATTAGATTTTACTTACATAGCCGATTTTTTCGGACTTGAGAAATTCAGTCAGCAAATTTTTATCAAGCATGGCCTCACTTCATGTCTTCAATTTGTTTTTCTATGATAATTTTCTTTATTTATATTGTTCCGGTTTCCATATTAAGCTGATTTCCATACTAAAACCACTGCATGTACTAGCTTCCGGGCTAGTAAAGTGGTAACTCATTAGCCTAACGTAATTTTGTATCACAGCGATCACTCCCACCATGGGACCAACAATTTAAACTTTTTTCTGGGGACAATACTGCTTTAGTTGGGCACCAAAGTGGGGTTTTGGGCTTGCCCAGCTGACGTTCTGCTGAGTATTTCATCAGATTATACCGTAATTGAAACTGGGCACCTTTAAATGATGTATGATATTAAAGCCACATACCATGATACTGGGGGCTAAGAAGATTAATCAATGCCTTTGGTTGAGCCTTTGTAGCAATTTAAGCAAACCTACTTCTTTATGGTATGTACATATACTTAAAACATAGTCTGGAACGAGTCAAGGTCATTCAGGTCCATTTTCCTCACTTTATCCAGAGAGTTTGAGTGTTGCACTTTTCATTGGAAGAATTGTGAGATACATTAGTTAATATCATTGTCAATCTCATAATTCTAAAAAAAAACTCATTGGATGTATTTATGAAAATAAGGTCATATGACCAGGTTACATTATTGAGCCAAGGTGCAACTGCAGTAAAACCTAGCAGTTGTATTAGTGTAAAAAAATTTAGAGGTTAAACAGCAAGATGGCTGAAAGTTAAAGTAGAAGGGTAAAAAATGGGTGAAGCTATGAAATGAAAAATGCCTACATTGCACTTATATTTGACTGATAATAAAGCTACACTATATTCCTGAAACATTCCCCTACATTTCAGGTGGGTAAGGATGCAATTTATAATGCATGCAAACACCCAATAAACAGGTATAGGAGTTATGATGGGTGAAAGTATGCACTGCTAATCACATACTGGAGTCACATGCCAAATACAGAGCTGTGATTATTTGGGCAATAGCCATTAATTGGTAGAAATTTGACTGTATTACAGCCCTGAAACCTAGCATTAAACTTTGTTTGGGCTCGATTATACTGAATTGAACAAAATGTCCCAGCTATCCAAATATTCATATCAATTCCCAAGTCAAGAATCAGTTTTCATGGGTCAAAGATGAACTTCACTTAAAAATTGGATTATACGGCCCAGTACTGGTGATTATGAAGTCATTGCGCTTTTGAAAAAGATTAAAGAGAATGGAGAGAAAGATGAAAGTAATGTAGTGGGAACAGGGGTATAGCTAAGGGATAAAAAGGCTGTACCTAGGGGCACAAAAAACAATGCAGACTCACATGATGTCTAACAATGCACAATGCACTGTGTAAGGTGCTCTGACAGCTGTATCCAGTTATGCAGGAGTTGGGAGAGCGGGTGGCAAAGATAAATATAGTATAAGAGTAAAAAAGGAAAAGGAAGGGAAAAAGTTCCACATACACCATATCAGTGGCCTATGGATGATTCAATACACCTTGAATAAACAACCTTTTGTTAATGTAGCTTAAAACCTAATAGGATAAAAAAAAACTACTTAGAGTAATTCAAACAAAAATATTTACTGCATTACAGCTTTAATATGAAAACTGACTCAATGCACCAGTTACAATTTTTCTGCTTAGTAATCAGGTTATATTCCTTTTATTTTGAAATACAGTAATTTATGTTAAATGAAAAAATACTGTTCATCCGATATAAAAGTACCTCAGTGACAATCAGTTATACATAATTAATGGAATTACGTAGGAAAGTAAGAAAAAAAATTTAACCTATACACCTGAGAACTCTAATAAATCGATTATCTTTAATGCAACAATCATTTATTAAAGTTCAATAGCCCATTCATGAAAATAACATTGACGCCGCTATAGCAAAAAATATATATATATAAGCAAGAGCATTTACAGTGTATTATGAACCAAACTTCATGTAAAAATAAATACTACTTACAACATATTTATCAAAACTAATACACAAAAACCAGAGGCACAAAACAATACAGACTAAACACAACTTTGTCTTTTATCAAAACATGCATTCCAAGAGTGCAAAAATTGCATAACTGTTAAATTAACAGTAGGTTCCACTATGCTTTAAAATAACAATAGTTATTGTAAAAGCTTCAAACAGAAAAGTGAGATTCTTCCCTTAGTAAATCAACAAACCGCTACAGATTTGTGAAAAAGCTACTACGTAATTGTATGACTGAGCAAAGTAGCAGTACATCAAAGGATACCCAGTTAAAAATGTTCATCCTTATAATAAATTAAGAACAGGAAAAACTGAGTGAGCCTACCGAGTACAATGTTAGTATACTCGTTTACCTCCTCCTGTAGGCTACTCCAATCACAATCTTCAATAATCTTAGTTTCTCAACATTTTGAGGTTCATAAATGTAACAAAAAATTTCTTGAGACTTCAAACACACCATGTTTTCATCTGAGTGGGTCTACAAAACACACCGACAATACTGTACTGTATGTACTTTAACCCCATTCTTTGATAATCATAGTTTACCATTTTTTTTATTTTGAAATTTAAAAATGCAAGTAGAAAAAAATAAATTCTCAAGACTTTGACAATGCAATATCCTCACAATTCCTTTTCTGATGTTAAATAGTGTAGATAGTAAGCTGCCTGATAAATCTACTGATAGCATGAAAATAACATAAGAATAGTCGCTCCCACACCTTTCAAGGATAAATTTGAACCCTGTCATTGCTAACTTTAAGACGAAAATAAAGTGAGTAAATATCAAAAATATTTTCAAGGCCGGAGTAAATCTGAGTTATCATGGTAGAATTATTATAAAAGCAAAATTCCCCTAAAGAGAATTAACTTTTCGCTTTTTTTCAACTTCTACACAAATTCTTTCAATAAATCTGAAATTTAACATGGATGATGACAAGTTATACCCCAAAGAGGCTCCTTACTTTATTTACAGAAGTAATTAAAGTGACATTTAATATCACATGAATTGTATCTAATAATTTGAGAAAATCTTCCAATAACTCAACATTACATTTTGATCTGCCAATTCCATGGCAAATGTATTTAAAAGATCTAATAAAACCTTATGTTCATATCCAAATAAATTAGCACCATTGTAATTCTTTTTACAAAAATGTTATGTACTGGGAGCCAACTTTAAAGCATTACCTAATTCATGCAAGATAAAAAAAAAGAAAAAAATAATCATTACAAAGCAGTTCATGCATATAAACACACAACATACCAGGTAATTTGTCAATATCAACTGTCATAAGGGCTTAAACATTATTCTTAACATTCAACCTCAACATTTCATGTCTCACAGTCATTTTACAATGTCAGTATGGAAAAAAATGTAGAAAAATGGTACCACAAAAGTAAACAGGTTTGCTTGATGTCCTGTTTAGTTAATGCTGCAATATAATGTAGTTTGTGACCCCAAAAAGGTTGTAAGTATTTCTCTTTTGCATAACTTCCTAACACTGCATTACTGTATTTCTTTTCTTCTGCATTCAATAAAAAAAAAAAACGTTCAAAAACTGCCAATGAAATTAGTTTCTATGGAAAGCAGTTTCTAGAATCAACACTGGCATTATGCAAAACATGCTGGAATACCCAGAAGTTATGAACTTCAAAAAATCTCAGCATTCTCTAACATACTTATCAGAATATTACAGGAATGATTAAAATCACTAATTCTTTACATCCATTTGCTAAAATTCATTCCAAAAAGATAATACCCTGTACAGTAATAAAGTATACTGTACAACAGTGACATTTCAATGCTCCCCAAAAAATTATACACAAAATTTTTTTAAATAAATCAGAAAGAGACTGCTGCACCTGTAATTCCTTCATGATATTGTTATATTAATTCTACTCAGTGTGCTCTGTCAATCTTACTGGACATCATATATCTGGTACTTTACCATTATCCAAAGGATTTCCAATCTTACGTAACCCTGATCTCATCATATCGCTACCTCATTGCAAGAGGGTCGTAACTCCAAATTTGCTAGTTTTGAGTTATATGGTGTACAAGATTGCCGAATTGATTCTGCATCTTTTGGTAAAAGAGTCGTAAATCTAGGTGAATTAGCGGCCGAGAGATGGCACTAAGAAGATTTGTGAAACATGATCAAATTCATAGGACTTAGCAACTTTCAAATGCGTCTCCTGAAAAATCAGGAATTTGGAGTTACGACCCTCTTGCAATGAGGTAGCGATATGTAACAATAAGGCAGAAGTGTAATTTGGAATGACATTTTTCAACAAATTCAAGACAACAGGATACTGTATACAAATCAACATAAAAATTAAGCAATGTAATATCTTATGGTCACTGTACTATGCTTTCACATCTTTTCAACAAACAATTTCACCACAGAATACAACAAACTTCAAAAAGTAGTCTAGACACAAAACTCATCATGAAATTTATTTATTAATTTTAGCTTATACATTTTGGTTGCTTTAAAAGGATAACTGTTTTGTCATGTAATTTATATCTTACTTTCCCTAGAAAAAATTACTACATATTACTGTATTTGATTGGAACACCAAAAGACTTGTCAAATTAATAACATTCCATATTTTTCCAACCAATTTCAATTTTTTATTTTTTAATTCACAAATAGAGTAAACTCACATGAGAAACTGGGCTTTTCAACTAGAACAAACTACTGAACAGAACTTTTATTTCTTAGTAAAACTATTTTTTTTTGTGGATAAAAGTTAAAGCAAGTTTGACAAAAAATCTTCACTCACTTAAAAGTTTAAGAGATTTAAAGCAAGAAGAGGGTTTATTATGCGTTTAGAAAATTGTAGAGACTTATTAGAGATAGAAAACTCATATATATCCCCTTCTACCGATAGCAGGGAAATGATATCATTAATCAAGACTCCCTACATATGTGCAAATCTATAGAGTTTAATTTTTCCCAGCTGTCATGTAAATAACAAATAGACCTACTATCAAGGTTGCAAGCAAACATAACAATAGTATTTTTCATAAATTTCCAGAAAAATAAATTTGGTTTATATTCATCATAAGACATGAAAATGGAGAATACTGAGAGATATAAAAGTAAAACGTATCTAAAAAAAATCAGAAGAGCACAACTCCCAGAAAAGTTAGACTTTTAAAACATGATCTGTATCTTGAAAAATAATCTACCAGACAGACAACATGAACATGCAAATTTCAAATGAAGAATGAAATACTGTACTACGCTAATGCTGCTGAACATTCTCAATATCCTATCTATTTATGTAACAGTGAAGGAAAACTTCTGAAAGATGGCATACTTTAGAGGGGGATCATCAACTGCACTATATGTATTTCAACGAGACAAAAGTCACTTCTATACATTAATGGAGCTAATTTGAAGGATTTGTTCTTAAACGTGAAGTAAAAATTTGAGTAAGAATGAGTAGAAGAAGCTGGACAACTAGGTGGGAAAAGATTGAAAGTAAAGACATATGCAAAAAACTGGTGACTGAGGAGATTTTATAAAGAATTTTTAGAGCTGCAGGGAACAATGTAGTGTAAAATGATATACATAGTAATATAGAAAATTTTAAAGATACCTTTTACCTTCCTTCTCCAGATTTTTAAATGTTACTTTTACAGGATTTAAAATGTCATTATCAGTTAACAGATTATTTATCCACTCTTTAGAATATACAGTACAAATATCTAATCTCCCTGCTACCTTATCACTGGAGGAGTCAGATGACTTACATTTTTCATTAAAAGTCTGTTTAAATATTTCCCTACCAAACTGTCCCTTAATTTAAGGAGAGGAAAAATATCAGAGGCCCAGCCACCTTACCTCATCATAAATTTGGATCTACAAAATCATAAAAGCCCAAGTGAAACTGGTGCTGCATTCTTATTTACATAAGATGTAATCCCATTTATAAGAATAAAAAAGGGGTAATTCCAATACTGTGTACAGTATCAGCAATGCTACACAGGGTACTTACATTGAAAGCACAATCAAATATGCAAGTAACTTTCGTATAGCAAACAAATCTAAGGAAATAGAAATTTTGCTGTACAACTAAATATTATCCCCTTCCATATAAATAAATGTATAGGGTACTACATAATATGCCCTCAAAACTTGTATTAAAGTCTAAAATAGAAAATAAGCTCTAACACATGAAATGGAGCATTAAAAGTAATAGTTTCCCTACACATCCTTCTTAAATATGACTTTGGAAGATTTCTTTAAGGTGACTATTTTATGACTGTAACTTTAAAAAATACTTATCAACTAACAGACTGTATGGCAAGAAACTAAATATGCATGCTTATCAAAATTCAAATAATTCATCTCATAAAAGTCAGTGTCAAGCAGTTCACCCAAGATCCTTCACCAATACGACAAAGTATAATTATAAGGTTCATCCAGAACTTTTCTTATCAATCGTACTTTGGGTTTCTTCCAAAACAAAAACTATCTTCTTTTAAAAAGGAAATCAGCAAACCATATTCATTTTGATACATGACACAAAACTTTGAGTACAATATTAGAAACCTGTCACAGACAAAGTTAAAATTATATTGCAAATGTTGATGGTTGAGTGCAAAAGTACAGACAACTGTACATACCTAAAAGCACATTAAAAGACAAGCACATGTAAAATATGAAGAAAAAAAATATAATATAAATACTGAAAATAGATCACTTATAAGTATCACAAGAACAGGCTTAATAAGAATATCTGTTCCAGACTTTGGTTCGTAGGAATGCAAAAGTTTACCACTTCTTAGAGGTAAACCAACCCAAGTCACACACACATTAACAACCCATAAGCAAATAAAATAATAATAAAAAGAAAAAGGAGCATATCAAATTAGTATTTACATTACACTTAGACTAGTCGTTACTGCCTTGTAAAATATACAGTTGCAACTTATGTTAAAAGAAAAACAACCTTTTGACTCGAAAGCATAACTGCTTTTTATAGAAACCTATTCACATATCTATTCTGTGATTTAAATTGATCATACAGCCTTAAAAGAATCACCCTTTTTTCTAACACCATTTTTTTCTTGTTCCTTAACCATTACAACAAAATAACCTTTGTGTGCATCACAAAAACAACATAATGGTGCTTCAAATATTTGTAACAAATTCAAAGTAAAATTAAGAAAAAAATAGTAAATTCTCTTTCAAATTTCAATCTTTAGCAGATTAACTTAACAGTATTTAAGCTATTTCTCTTCATGGTTTAACATTACATTTTTCTGAAATTTGCCACAAAACTATTATGAAGAATGAGAAATATTTTATGTAAAACACATTCGGGTAATAGTATGCAAACACTTAAAGTGCCGCAAACACATATAAGCTCGTGAAAGCAATCTCCATATATCACAATGTCAGATGACTGAGCAGCACTAGTGGAAGAATGGTTCTCTATGAATTTCATCCAAATCTTCGTGATGTATCAGCTACAAAGTATAAGCTGAGAAGGCAATTCAACAAAAGCAGGTGTTACTGTTAAAGGCTCACCTGATATAGCCTAGGTGAATGTGATGATGAGCAGTGCAAAATGTAAAATATTCAAATACTGCAAGTCTTCTACTCGGCACATGAAGCAGGAGTATCGGAGGGAGGATTGTCCGAGGCTGGGGAAGCTAGTGTATCATCATTGAGTAGTGTTTTATCACCCTCCATCAGAAGCTGCATGAGAAGTTCAAAGACTGGCTCAAAGGCACGTCGGTAACCCTGCCAAGTGAGGTGTAAGTAATCGTACATGTCTCGATGGTCTATAGTGCCATCTCCCAACACCAATTCACGATTTATATTTACTACCTGCAAGAATATGAATACAGATTATGCTTTTGGATGGATAAAATACAGAAATACATATAATAAATAAAACATCAAGCAAATTTAAAGATGGCTAACTATAAATAACATTACTAGAAATAAGTAACTGACTCGACTAACTCATGAGGGGTCTAAAATGCCCTAAAGTATATAAGGATAGAAATGTTTATATTTTCTTTCTGGATTTTGCTATTCATATGGCTATATATTTACATAGCTTTATTTGTTCAAAACAACCCCAAAAGCAAAATTGCCAAAATCATGTCTTGTTTACATAAGAAGACCCCTCTCTCATCACAGAAGCAACCCCCGGACCTTCAGTCATCCATTCCCCAACCATTCCATAATTCATGAGTCTGCCGAACTGGCACCAGTTCTGTTTAGTGATCCCTAGCTTGTTTTCTTCAGCAAAATTGACTGTTTCTTTCATCACATTCTATTCTAAGACAGAACAATTGTATTCTGTTTCACCCTTTTTTAATACTTTACATTTTACCAGTAAACATGTTAATAATTTCATATTTATCAGTTTTGGAAATACTGTATTTCCCATATGAGTGGTGTAGAAAATATCCGAAAACTGTTAAATATACAGTATACAGCAAATCTGGGTTATTTAAAAAAAAAAATTCTCACGTTCCTGCTTGAATCAATTATGGCACCGATCCAAATACTGTAAGAATGCCAAGAGTAATTTGGAATATTAATTATATAGCATCACTGTCACAAAATGACCAAGGAAAAAACATAACCAGTATAAAACCCAAAAGAATATGCAGAACAGAAATGAGGTAGCTCTAATGAGTCATAACCTCAGCCCAGTATCAACATTGCTTACAGCAAACTTCTTGTCAAGCTCAAGCTTCTTAGTTATGGTGTGCATCTGCAGTTTGCAATAAATTTAGAAAGAAAAAAAACTGAATGAAACCGAATCACGTCATCAGAATGTCTGAGGTTTGATAGAAAATAAACATTTCAATTAATAGAACCCACAAAGGTACTGCTTTAGGACTTTGATTTTAATTTACATTGCGCTGAAACTAGCATAATACAGTGATCGGCACAGAAATGGCCTATATCTCTTTAGAATGACTCACCTCCACTCAGCATCCTTAAAAATTATGGTATTATATATCACAAATAGTTTTGTCAAACTCTGATGATTTACTTTTCGACCAAAATATATAAATTCTATTTTCAATATACAGTAATACCTCTCAACATGAAAGTTTCTGTATACGAAAAGAGATATGAAGATCTTTTCACCTCATATTACGAAAAAACCCTCATGATACCAAATGAAATTCGTCTGGCCGCTGAAAAATAATTTATAAATTCATACGCTGCAAAACTGAAAACTTGCAAGCATCGTCTTTGCTATCCTGTCGTCTGATGGGAAGGCATTGTGGAGAGTGGTGTCTATAATCATGCCTAAGTATACCAGTCTTTGAGTGGGAAGCAGAGAGGACTTCTGGAGATTTACCATGATCCCCAGATCCTGGCAAAATCTCAGAGGTTTGTCTCGGTGTTGAAGAAGGGTTGACACCGCGTCTACTAGGATTAGCCAGTCGTCCAGATAACGGAGGAGACAGATGCCAATCCTGTGTGCCAAAGATGATACTAAGGTGAACACTCTGATGAAGACTTGTGGTGCCGTGGAAAGACCGAAGCACGGCACCTTGAACTGGTATATTCTGTTGTCCAGGCTGACTCTTAGGTACTTCCTTGAAGACGGATGGACTGGGATCTAGAAGTACGCATCCTTTAGGTCCAGTGTGCACATGAAGTCTTGCGGTCTTACTGCTAGTCTGACCGTGTCTGCCGTCTCCATGCTGAACGGAGTTTGTTTGACAAACTTGTTCAGAGCTGAGAGGTCGATGACTGGTCTCCAGCCTCCAGGCGCCTTCTTTACAAGAAAGAGTCGACTGAAGAAGCCTGGGGATCCATCGAGGACCTCTTGGAGAGCGCCCTTCTTTAACAGGGTCTGGACTTCTGCCCGAAGGACTTGACCCCTTGACGATCTCATGGCAAGGGAGTTCAATGACAGTGGATTCGTGGTCAGGGGAGGTAGAGATGTTATGAACGGGACGCGATATCCTAGACTGATCACGGAGATTGTCCAGGAATTGGCCCCAAGTTGCTGCCACCTGTTTGCGCAACTCTGTAGGCATCCCCCCACTGGTGGAAATGCAGGGGGACTGTCTATCCTAGCGTTTGCGGCCTCGGCTGCTCCCTCTAGGATTTTTACCTCCCCTGGAGGACTTTTTGCCTTTCCTGTCTTTGACAGGAAAGGGCTTAGACACCATTGTATTCACTGCAGTTGTCGTCGTAGTGGTCTTGGTTGGACGGGACTGCTGTGGTGCTGGAGGTTTATAGGGCTTGGATGTTAAAGCCCTATGGAGGAGGGAGTCTTGATGAGACTTCCTCCACCTCTCAGCAGCAGGTTCCACATCCTTAGGCTCGAACAGAACAGACCCCTCTATGGAGGAATGTCTGAGCCTATTGATCTCGTCGCTAGGGACCTTCTGGTGGAATCTCTCAGCTACTGCATCCCGACGTTTCAGGATGGTATCTGCCCACAAGTTCGAGATTTGGTGGGCAAGAAACTCGATCGCGCCAGTACCTGAGAGAAGGAAGGTTTCCATAGCTTTCCTGGTACGTTCCTTGGAGAAATCCTCAGATCGTATCAGGATACCTAAGGTCCCCAACCAGATATCCAGCCACGAAGTAGCTTGCATAGCACACTTCGCGACCTTCTCCTGGTTGAGGATCTCGGCGGCCAAGAATGAGACCTGCTGGTTGGAGAGTCTCTCAAGAGGGACTCCCCTGGTTAGCTCTTCCAGCTTGTGGTGAAGTGGAAGAGCTGAACAAGGATCCTCCAGGATCTCGAAGTACCTACTCTGCTGTACGCGAGGAGGTAGGAGGAGCTTGTTCGTGGTACCGGAACGGTTGGAGGAGGACATCTCGTATAGCTGATGGGCGATCTTGTCCCTGGTGCTCTTTACCCCTTGAGACCAGGGCAGGACTGCACTGGTCTTAAGAGGGTTTTTGAGTACCAGAGACGTGGTCTAGGACCGTGTCTTTGCCCTCTCAAGGAGGGATCTCCAGGTCGGAAAACCCGTTGAGAACACTCATTAGAGTCAGAACCTACCAAAATACGTGTTCTGACTCCTGCTGATCTCCTCCTGTTGTAGGACTTGCAGCAAACTCTCCTTCTATCCCAAAAGGCTCTTCTTGGGGAGTCGCGGACATTCCCTGAGTGGCTGGCTGGCTCCATCCTAGCCCTAGTGGAGGACTTTGGCAATGTTTTGGAGTCTTTAGATTCCTTCCGGGGAAGGATGTAAGACTCCAACATTGATGAGAGTGGCGTGTCCCTTTTATTGCCGGACTGTGAGGAACTCTCGGCGTGAAGAGAGGTTTCCTCCATTAGTGCGATGGGGGAAAATCTCTCTTCGTGTGGTTCCCTTGGTGACGGGAGATCTTCGTCCAAAAGGGATGGAGAGTTTGTCCGAGAAATAGGAGGAACTTGCCTTGATGGTCTGAGTGGAGTCAGTTTCGCCCTCGGGGTAATAAACGCGTCCAGAACTCCTCTTTTCCTCTTCAAAGGGGTAGAGGAAGCCATGGTTCCGTGTCCCAGATCAGAGAGGACAGGCTTGAAAGCCTGGGTTACAGCTCTGATCTGGGCTGTTGGCTGACAGACGCACTGTCAGACATACCCCCTGAAGGGAAAGGGACCGAAGGATCCCTGGAAGGAGTTACTGAAATGGGTGGGTTCGCCTTAGGAAGTAGCTTTGGGATCCTGAACCCCTCAGCATGTTTCCGTTCTCCCACAATGCGCGGTGGTATGCACTTGCGGGGAGGGGAATGAGGCGATGGCGACCTTGCCGGATGTCGTTCCTTGTTGTGCGCAGGCTCGCGCGCAGGAGAATATCGGCGCTCGCGCGCGCAGGAGACTGTTGGTACATGGGAGACTGTTCGCGCCGGCGCGCAGGAGAGTGTTCGCGCACGCAGGAGAATGTCTCCGAGCGGGCGGGCGCCCAGTAGAATCATGATGGGCGCGTCTTTAGGAGAGAGAGGGCGCGGGTGCGCGTGTCTCTGTGAGTGCGCGCAGGAGAAAGATGGCGCGCAGGTGGGCGCGAGGCTGGTGAGAGCTGGCACGCAGGTGAGGGCAACTGGGTTGTTGCTTCACATACGAACTTGCGTGCCGGCGAGTGATGGCGCGCAGGTTTTGACTGGCTCGCAAGATGGCGTTCAGGAGAGTGATGTGGGGCGCACATGTTGGCACGCGGGAGAGCGCTGTTGCACAGACGAACGTTGGCGCGTAGGTGACCATTGGCGCATAGGTGAATGCTGGCACGCAGGTGGGCGCTGGTGCGTAGGAGATCGTGGGCGCGTAGGCACAGGGCGTGTCAGTGCAGGAGAGCCCTGGCGCGCAGGAGATTGTTGGCGCGTGTGCACATGTGGGCGTGCATGGTAGAACTCTGGTCAAGTTGGTGCGTAGGTGCATGTTGACGCGTAAGCGCGCGAGGTTGTTGCCCTGCGTAAGAGCGAGGAAGATGGGTGGTGCCCCGCAGTGTTGGGGCCTGACTAGCTACTAATGAGCGCTGGTTAGGTTGCATGGTGTACGGTACATTGGCGCGCAATAGCGCGCTCAGGAGGAGCCTTGTTAGGCCCATGCAGGAACGGTGATGGAAGGTCGGCAGGTCTGTCGGGTGGATGGTCGGCGTGTCCTTTAAAAGGACGACCATCCCTCGAAGGAGATCACGACAATCTGCTGAGTGGTGTAGGACCGAAGTCACAAGGCTGGTTGCAGGTGCAGTGATGGACGATCGACCTAGAGGCTACTCTGTGGGGGACTGCATACACGACATTGAACCAAAGAGGCGCCTCCTCACCGCATGTGAAGGAAGGCCTCTAAGGCGAAAAGAAAGGCGAAGCTTCCGACGGATGCGCCCTCTGGAGGCCGTTGGATCAGCAAGCTGACCGTCAGCAGTCCTCTGAAGAGGAGTCTCTGTAAGTGAACTCCCCTGAGGAAAAAAAAACACTAGCAGGAGAGACTGATGATGAACTTAGTTTCCCCCTCAGAGGATGGTCAAGAACGGGGGAAACTAAGCCGTCAGCTACCGTAGAGTGTGGAGCGGCAGAGGAGATGGGTGACGCCGCATGAGACACCTCTGACACAACAACGTCGACAGGTGTCAGGGGATCTACCTCTGACGGTGACGGCGAATGCTTGACAGAAGCACCCAGGCGGATGTAATCAAGCAAAACCTCCTTGGAGGGCGAACCCATGAGCTCCAAGGAGGACCAAATCTGGAAAACAGAAGTTAGTGACACGGCCTCCCCCGGGGGGAGAGGTGGAGCTGCTTCGGTCTACGCTACTACTCGACGGTCTCTCAAAAGAGACCGACCGGACCGAGAAGGAGGTTCGGAGGAGGTTTGGGCGACGCAAGAAGAGGCTTTGGGTTTTTCTTCCTTCAAAGCAACCTTCGAAGGAGAAACATCCCGCATGGACTTCTTCTTCCGCCGTCGTGAAAACCACTTCCACTGGGAGGAAGACCACTCCCTACACTTGTTGACACTCTCACACCGTTGGCCTCTGCAAGAAGGACAAAGGGCGTGAGGATCGGTCTCAACCGCTGACATGAATGTTCCACAGGGGAAGTCCAGGGCAGGTGCGCATGGTCACAGAAGCCAACTTCACACACACACAGACTAAGAGAAAAGAAAAAGCAAAAAGCATTAATGGCTGCCAATTGTCGGCGACGATGAAGAGCGGCAACATCCATTCACCATCCGAGCTGAAAGCAAAGTGAACTCAATCACAGGTGTGTGAGGGGGAGCAGTAGCAAGCTACCCTCCCTACCCTCACTAACTAGCGGTGTGGGTAGTTAACCCTCGTTAAAAATTAATGGCTCGTCATTTCAGCTACGGCGAAAGTAATACCCCTATTAAATAGCGTGGTTTGTATTCCAGTTACGGAACAAGGAGAAATTTAGATTCAAACTGAGGGAGCAATTTCCCCAAGTCCGAGAGGCCTCTTCCCCGTCACCAAGTTTCAGCACGGGAATGATATGCCGTGCTGAAGCTCGATGACTTCATCAAGGCATTCTCTCATCAAGAGGGAGATATATCAGTGACATGCTTTCGAGATGATTTTGCAAAGATCTTAAAAATTATGAAATGGTATTTCCTATGTGCAAATAACTACATAACTAGAAAACCCACCTGGCATAAATCAACTTTCTTGACAGCTTCTTTTATTAATTCATTAATTTCTCTATTTTTCTCTCGAAGAGGGTTGGGCTTTTCTCCTCGAGGCAGTAAAGTCTAGAAAAGAAAGTAGTAAAACCATAAGTAATAGGTAGATAGGGTAAACCATTTTGTACATTAGATCAGTTAAGCTATATGATACAACATTAAATAGAAATAAAGAAAATTGTCCAATTAACTATAATAAATAAAAATACAAAATACTAATGACCTCAAAACACAATCCATTTACATTGCAACTTCAATTATGCAGCCTTTGTATTCTTTACCTGTCAAAACTTCCCTTTACTGTATATGGTTACAGGTGAAATTAATTTTCTCCAATGTCTTCAGCTTTGTTTCAATTTCTGTGTTAATACTCATCTTAAATAGGTCTTAATCTAAGATCTTTCCCTACAATTTCAGGGGCATTATTAAGGGATTTTGAGTACATTGCTTACATGTATTGATTAGCTGATCCTCATCTATTATAATCACATGTCTAAATTACCTTTATGATACAAAACCCTAAAATTAAAACATTATCATATTTGATTTGAAAAATACTAAAATGTGTAGGATTCTACTCTAAAATCTTCTAACTCTTATACCTTAAACATCAGAATGCTGAAGAAATATAATGATTTCCTAGATGTCAAAAATTCATTGTGAACATCAATGAGAAGTTTAGTGCTTGGGTGAATTTTTTTAGTAGAGGTAATTCCTTTACATCTAGCCATTCCAATATAGCATCAATATCCCTGGTGAGACTTCCAAACTGGTGCCAATTTCTATTATCATTAAGGCTGTTATCAAAAACTTTTGTGCATGCTTTGTGTGAGAATTGTATATTCAAACATTTACCTACTCTACTAAAATCATTATAATTTTTTTCCCTATCTAACTTACTCCCATTCAACAATTGGGGGAATCTCACTATTTGCATCATGAACACTTTTACTAATGTTAAAACTCAAAGAATTTATCCCTTCATATTTTTTCTTTATAAATATTCATTGGCATTTTGTCCAAAGATTTTTTTGCCCATCCTTCTGGGAATAGATGTGAAACTGATAATCTAAACCTACTATTCTTTATGAAGTCCTGTAAGCAAGAAGTTTTCAAGTACATACATACATATACCAAGGCACTTCCCCCAATTTTGGGGGGTAGCCGACATCAACAAATGAAACAAAAACAAAAAAGGGGACCTCTACTCTCTACGTTCCTCCCAGCCTAACAAGGGACTCAACCGAGTTCAGCTGGTACTGCTAGGGTGACACAGCCCACCTTCCCCCATTATCCACCACAGATGAAGCTTCATAATGCTGAATCCCCTACTGCTGCTACCTCCGCGGTCATCTAAGGCATCAGAGGAAGCAGCAGGGCCTACCGGAACTGCGTCACAATTGCTCGCCATTCATTCCTATTTCTAGCACGCTCTCTTGCCTCTCTCACATCTATCCTCCTATCACCAAAGCTTCCTTCACTCCATCAATCCACCCAAACCTTGGCCTTCCTCTTGTACTTCTCCCATCAACTCTTGCATTCATCACCTTCTTGTATCATGACAGTGTCCTTAACAGTTTCATTTTATCATCTATTTGACATTTATTTGGGATCCAGTCAAGGAAGCAACATGATGTTCAGCAATTATGTAATTTCCTTTTATGATAGTAATCTAAGCTTGAATGATTCTCTAATTATCAAGTTGACTGTGGGCTGTAACTCAATTTAGTTTAATCAAATTACACTACTGAAGATGAGACCTAGGTTGCAAATATTTGAGAATCATCTCATTGGATATATGCAAATTTAGTTCTTTCCTGAACTTAAGAAAGTTTCACCAAAAGCCTTTAAATCCCTCCTACTAATGATGAAGAAGTTAATATTTCTATTAATTTCATCTATTCTTGTTATCTTTTTTTTATATGATTTTTTCTTATGTTTAGTAACTTTTTTTAAACTTTTTACCTCGAGTGAGGATTGGGGTCTGGAATATATAAATCTCATCAACATTTCTTCTTAAGAGGTAAACAAACTAAAGTGACCTAACAACCCACTGCAACTATTCAAGTTCAACCTCTAAATTTCCATTGCAACAAGTTTTTTTAACATGAAGTAGATGGCAAAAAAATTTGTAAATAAAGGGTAGACAACATGGTAAAGTTTAAATGGCCACGTAGAATACTATTCTGTAGTGTTATTGTCCGAATGCATCACACGCTAAATTGACCACGATAAAACTAATCTGTTCCCCTTTCATAAATATGATTACAATATTGTGGTTACAATAATGAATCTAAAGAAAACTAACAGCGAATCCCTTGACTTTCAAGATAACTAACACTAACCATCAAACATTACTACAAAGATTACATAAGTTCTAAAACATCCTTTTCTCTAACCTGTCTTTTTTAACCTCATTTTACAAATGCATTTCAAAAACTATTCAAGTGGCGCTCTCTTATTTATTACCTAGGTAGCCAATGTAAAATTGATAGCCAACCTACAGTGCTCATTCACCAATTCTTCCTTACATCACATGTCTATGGAATAGGCATATGTAAGCACACGTGGGTTTTATTTTTTGGCAAAAATGAGGAATACAAATGTCTCTGATTTTATTAATGATGAGCCAAATTCACAAATAAAATATTCACGAAGTATATGCAAATAAATTTTGAAAATTTACTAAATTGAAAATTACTTATACATTAGTAATATAAATCATACATACCAAAACTATGACATATGCCTGAGGTTGTTTTTCTCTTATTGCACGACATATTTCCATGATTCCTTCTGCAATTTCGGCTGCAGTATGTGAATGATTGTTGGTCCCTACTAGTACCACCACAGCCTGTAAACACAATGATGGAATAAAACGTATATATAACAAACATTATACCATGTAAAATATAAGCACAAATGTACATCATGAAAACTGAAGCTTGATAGAAATGTGAAACTTAAAAGTTATATAATTTACCCTGGTAAATTATTGATTTTTCATGTGATAGAAATGAAAATGAACAGCCAGCAATTTTATCAAAGTCAAATTCAAGGAAAATCATAAAGCCTATCTATCTACATTTCCACACAGCAAACATAATCAATTATGCGCAGGCATAAAACGTAACTTTGTGAAACTATCAACAATGAGAATTTGAGATAAACGAATGAGAATACATTCATTTTATATTATACTGTATATACATATGCGTACAGTCTGCACTAAAATGACTCAATATGTAAAACATCTCACCTTTGGTTTAATACATTCTAGTTCTCCGTTTTTAAGTCGCCATAACACGTGCTGTGTCTGATCTCCACCAATGCCAAAATTAAGGCTATGCATTGGTGCAAACCATTTCTCCCATAAGTCAGTTGATTGTAAATTAGCAACTAATGAGTCTCCCACAAACACCACATCTGGTTCCATTTCTCGAGCTTGATTGACAAATCTATTGTGCTGCAATAAAAAAAAGAAAATACCTTTGTAATTTCTTAGTCAAATAAACAATATCACAAAATTTCAGCGAAGCTGGAAACTCGCCTGATAAAATGACAAATTTGGAAGTACAGTAATATGTTATTTTCATTAGTAAAATAAATTTTTGAATATACTTACCCGATAATCATGTAGCTGTCAACTCCGTTGCCCGACAGAATTCTACGGAAGGGATACGCCAGCGATCGCTATACAAGAGGGGGGTGTACTCACAAGCGCCACCTGTGGCCAGGTACTGCAGTACTTCTTGTTGACACCACTTCAATTTTTCCTCGGTCCACTGGTTCTATGGGGAGGAAGGGTGGGTCAATTAAATCCTGATTATCGGGTAAGTATATTCAAAAATTTATTTTACTAATGAAAATAACATTTTTCAATATTAAACTTACCCGATAATCATGTAGCTGATTCACACCCAGGGAGGTGGGTGAAAACCAGTGTACATGTATATCAAGAAGCTAAGTATCCCGTATTTCATATTATCAGTTATTCAAAATAACAATGAAATTACAAGTACCTGGTAAGGAAGTCGACTTGAGCCATTACTCTGCTTTAAATAAGTTCGTCTTCCTTACTGAGCGCAGCATTCCTCTTAGGAGGCTGAACAACTCTAAGGTGCTGAAGTATCAAGGGCTGCAACCCATACTAAAGGACCTCATCACAACCTTTAACCTCGGCGCTTCTCAAGAAAGAATTGACCACCCGCCAAATCAACAAGGATGTGGAAGGCTTCTTAGCCGACCGTACAACCCATAAAAAGTATTCAAGAGAAAGGTTAAAAGGTTATGGGATTATGGGAATGTAGTGGCTGAGCCCTCGCCTACTACTGCATTCGTTGCTACGAATGGTCCCAGGGTGTAGCAGTACTCGTAAAGAGACTGGACATCTTTGAGATAGAATGATGCGAACACTGACTTGCTTCTCCAATAGGTTGCATCCATAACACTCTGCAGAGAATGGCTCTGTTTGAAGGCCACTGAAGTAGCCACAGCTCCCACTTCACGTGTCCTTACCTTCAGCAAAGCAAGGTCTTCTTCCTTCAGATGAGAATGTGCTTCCCTAATCAGAAGCCTGAATAGTAAGAAACTGAGTTCTTAGAACTTGGAAAAGAAGGTTTCTTGATAGCACACCATAACGCTTTTGATTGTCCTCGTAAAGGTTAAGACCTTTTTAGATAGTACCTAAGAGCTCTAACTGGGCAAAGTACTCTCTCCAGTTCATTCCCCACCAAGTTGGACAGGCTTGGGATCTCGAACGACTTAGGCCAAGGACGTGAAGGAAGCTCGTTTAGCAAAAACCGAGCTGCAAGGAACATGTAGCCGTTTCAGATGTGAAAACAATGATCCTGCTGAAGGCGTGGATCTCACTTACTCTTTTAGCTGTTGTCAAGCACACGAGGAAAAGAGTTTTTAATGTGAGGTCCTAAAAAGAGGCTGATTGGAGAGGTTCAAATCTTGATGACATAAGGAACCTTAGGACCACGTCTAGATTCCAGCCTGGAGTGGACAACCGACGTTCCTTTGAGGTCTCAAAAGACCTAGGGAGGTCCTGTAGATCTTTGTTGGTGGAAAGATCCAAGCCTCTGTGGCGGAAAACCGCTGCCAACATACTTCTGTAACCCTTGATCGTAGGAGCTGAAAGGGATCTTACTTTCCTTAGATATAACAGGAAGTCAGCAATCTGGGTTACAGTGGTACTGGTTGAGGAAACTGCATTGGTCTTGTACCAGCTACGGAAGACTTCCCCTTGAGACTGATAGATTCTGAGAGTGGATGTTCTCCTTGCTTTGGCAATCGCTCTGGCTGCCTCCTTCGAAAAGCCCCTAGCTCTTGAGAGTCTTTCGAAAGTCTGAAGGCAGTCAGACGAAGAGCGTGGAGGTTTGGGTGTACCTTCTTTACGTGAGGTAGACGTAGAAGGTTCACTCCTAGAGGAAGAGTCCTGGGAATGTCGACCAGCCATTGCAGTACCTCTAAGAACCATTCTCTCGCGGGCCAGAGCGGAGCCAACCAACGTCAGCCGTGTCCCTTTGCGAGAGGAGAACTTCAGAAGTACCCTGTTGACAATCTTGAACGGCGGGAATGCATACAGGTCGAGATGGAACCAATCCAGCAGAAAAGCATCCACGTGAACTGCTGCTGGGTCTGGAATCGGAGAACAATACAACAGGAGTCTCT
The DNA here is from genome assembly GCF_036898095.1 of Palaemon carinicauda. NCBI lineage: Eukaryota > Metazoa > Arthropoda > Malacostraca > Decapoda > Palaemonidae > Palaemon > Palaemon carinicauda. The sequence continues at coordinate 13,925,977 of NC_090743.1, forward strand.
AGGTTATCGAGGTAGCGAACAGATCTATGGTTGGCTGACCCCACAGGGCCCAAAGTCTGCTGCAAACATTCTTGTGAAGGGTCCACTCTGTGGGGATGACCTGACCCTTCCGGCTGAGGTGATATGCCATGACATTCATACCGCCCTGAATGAACCTCGTTACCAGCGTGAGCTTTCGATCTTTAGACCAGATGAGGAGGTCCCTTGCGATCTAGAACAACTTCACGAAAGAGTCCCTCCCTGCTTGAAGATGTAAGCCAGGGCTGTGGTGTTGTCAGAGTCCACCTCCACCACTTTGTTAAGCTGGAGGGACTTGAAGTTTATCAAGGCCAGAAGAACCGCCAACAACTCCTTGCAATTGATGTGAAGTGTCCTTTGCTCCTGATTCCATGTTCCCGAGCATTCCTGTCCGTCCAAAGTCGCACCCCAGCCCGTGTCTGATGCGTCCGAGAGGAGACGGCGGTCGGGTTTCTGAACAGCCAAAGGTAGACTTCCTTGAGAAGAAAGCTGTTCTTACACCACGCGAGAGAAGACCTCCTCTCTTCGGAAACAGGAACTGAGACCGTCTCTAGCGTCATGTCCTTTATCCAGTGAGCAGCTAGATGATACTGAAGGGGGGGGAGGTGGAGTCTCCCTAACACGATGAACAGGGCCAGCGATGAAAGTGTCCCTGTTAGACTCATCCACTACCTGACTGAGCATCGGTTCCTTCTCAGCATGCTCTGGATGCATTCTAGGGCTTGGAAGATCCTTGGGGCCGACGGAAAAGCCCGAAAAGCTCGACTCTGAAGATCCATACCCAGGGAGACAATGGTCTGGGATGGGACGAGCTGAGACTCCTCAAAATTGACCAGGAGGCCCAGTTCCTTGGTCAGATCCATAGTCCATCTGAGAATCTCCAGACAGCGACGACTTGTGGGAGCTCTTAAAAGCCAGTCGTCTGACGGAGCCGGACACAAGATCATGGTACTGCTGCACAGTCTGTGAACTGTCAACCATGGGGAAGCGAGGAAGTACAGTGACAACCCGAAGCTGTCTAGACTGTCTGGGTCGTACAGACAACTCCCTATCGGGTTGCTGAGGTTGCCGCACTGCGTCACAACAAGTCACTTCTGCTGGTTGTTGAACGTCTTCCCAGTGACACACTGACTCCGTAAACAAAAAATCCTCTAACAAGGACTAAGCTTGGACTGCATGTCTTGCAACACAGCTCAAGGTCTATGGGAGCAGGTGTGGTAACAGACGGGGTTAGCGACTGAAGTGGAACCATTACCTTCCCTGGAAGCATGTTATGCTTAAATAAAAGTCCATAAGAGGCTACGCAGCTAAAGGCTCCTCTCCAAATGACAGAGTCCTCAAGGGAATATCAGAAGGAGGGAGAAAAGCACTTTCTCATCTACAGGGACCATATCCGAGAAAAGCTAAGTTCTCTCAGTGAGGGTTTCACTGGTGCAAAAGCAGCAGACTAGAAGGCAACGTTATGAAACTGCTTGACAGTCTAGTGAGTTGGCAACAACCAAAGATGTGTGACTGAGAAGCATGCGGTAAGGTATGCAGAGCATGTTGTATGCAGAGCATGCTGTAGTTAGAGCATGCTGTAAGGTAAGCAGAGCGTGTTGCATGGCGTGTAACATTTCTCAGAAATTCCATGACCAGTGCTAGAGTGAGTAATATCGCATTACTGTCCATTGAAAGTGCACGTGCCGAGGGAATTGATTTAGACTGTTTTGTTGATGAATTTGATAGCCGGCATGATAATCGTAGAATTAAGCTGCACTAAATGTACTATAATCTACTTCACCTCAGGAAAGGGAAACTCGCCCTGTTGGCAACACTGCATACTTCATGCATGCTTGCATGGGGTTTTAATATCAACATAATATTTACCTTACATTCATAACTCATGATTCATTTTTGTTATGAAGATATTTTTGCCATATTTTGCGATTTTGTTAAAAATATATTGCAAGGAATACATATATATTTTTATATTAAGTAATACAAATAACCTCCATTATCATAATGTTTGTGTAGGCATACATGTATATGATTACAAATGCAAGTTATGAAAGTAATGAGGTGTTATTATTGTCATTTGTTATTCCCAAGTTGAATGGGAAGAGGCTCAAGTTGAGGAGAAAGTGGCAGATGCATGCGTTGAGGTGGCTGACTCATAGCATGAGGTTGCTGCCTCAAGAGTTGCGCTTGCTGTAAGGGTTGCGGATGCGCAGTAGCAGGTTCCTGAGGAACAAGTTGAGGTTCCTGAGGTGTGAGCTGCAAGAGTTGAGGTAGCGGCTGCGCAGAACGCAGTTCTTGTCTCGCGAGTTGAGGTTCCTGAGGTGCTAGCCTAAGGAGTTGAGGCTCTCGCTTTGAGGAGGGTTGAGGTCGCTGCAGCGAGTGCTGAGGTGGCTGCCTCATTGATGGAAGAGGTTGTCGTACCTCAAGAGATTGTTGCCTCGCTGGTGGAACCGCAAGCGGAAGCGGAGGAAGTAAGGCATAAGATTCCTGCTCCCATTGCTGAGGTTGCCTTAAGGAAGGCGGAGGTTGCTGCACACCGCTGGTAACTGGCAACTCAGTACGCGGTAAGGTATCCTGAGGAACCTCAACATCGTACGCCTGGCAGACTGGACTGCGGTGAGGCGGAGCGATCGCAGGAGGAGGTGTAACCTTCTCAGCCTGACACTCACGCATTAAGACCGCAAGCTGTGACTGCATGGACTGCAGCAAAGTCATCTTGGGGTCGGCAGACGCTAAGGTCTGCTGAGGCAAAGCCTTAACAGAAGATGAGGTCTGTTGCGGCATCACCTTACCTCTCTTAGGAGGTGTGCAGTCACCTGATGACTGCGGAGAGTCAGAGCTAACCCAATGACTGCATCCGGGTTGTTGAACTCTAGAGGTCTGGACTTTACGTTTAAGAGGTCTTGAGACCTGAGTCCAGCGTTTTCTCCCCGAAATTTCTTCTGCAGACGAGTAAAATAAGGGCTCAATCGTCTGCGGGTGGGAGTGACGGTTTCTGTAAGACACGCCCGCAACCACCGAGGATACTTCTGTGCGCCGATCAAGGCCTGCCGAACCCTTTTGCCCTTCGACATTGCTTCTCCCCTGGGCTTGGGAGCTTGCAAGAGGTCCCGGACTGGGAGGACGACTGGCACGCACAGAAGTACCCTCACGCACAACACTGACACACTTTGCGCTAATCACTTATCACTTTTGAATTTCTGTTTGCACTTATTTCACTGAACTCGAAACTTTAAGTGGTTTGTACCTGAAACACGCAATTCTATCCTTCCTTAAAAGTTAGTAATTGCGAAAACAGAATTACAATGTAACAGAAAAATCTAATGAAAGATAAATAATTCAGTGGCTGGAAAGAGACTAAACACTAGATCAAATAAACTACGTTTAAAATCTCTCACCGCATAAAGCTTGAGAACAAGAATAAACTCTAGAAACGTTTACCTTCTTCCCCTAAAGAGACTAGGGAGAAGAGCAAAAACGATAACAACGTTACTCGCTTGAACGAAACGTTTATCCAGCTCTCTCTCCCTCCGTCTCTATCTCTCTCTCTCTCTCTCTCTCTAGACTTAGAACCTGAGAGAAGAGCCCAATCATATATACTCGTTAAAACATATTATTGTTAAAGGAAAAAAACTGAAAGATTTCCCAAATAAAAAGTTCCTTTATTAGAATTAAAACCATTAAGCTAAGAAAGAATGAACAAAACGCTATAAACGGTTTACTCTTACTGCAACGTGACACCGTGAAAATTCTCTCTCTATCGTAACGATAGAGCGCAAGTTGAACGTTCTGAACGTCAACAACTGCAGAGACAAAACAAAACGTTAGTTCAACTTTGAAACAGTACGAGACTATCAAAGAAATTCTTTCAAAAACATTAAAATAGCATAATATATTAACAGGTAAAACCGAAATGACGGGCTCAATGTTAATTAACTTCGGTACAAGAAAAGACCGCCTACTATTAGGAAAGGTCGAATATAAAAATTAATTTTAATAAATTTATAAAAAAGGAAGTTAATCGAAGAGGCCTATAAAAGGCGGAGAGATATAAAATAAATCTATAACTTTTGTTAAGCAAAATTAAGAAAGAGAGTCTATACTCTCTTAGACACCAACACTTCCGTCTAAGGGAAGGGTCGGCCATTTAAAGGTGAAAGAGAGTTCATACTCTCTTCGTCACCATAATTAATCAAATTAATTCCAAAAGCTAGCTAAGCTAATAATAAAACTTCCTGAATAGCGAAAGCTGAAATCTTAGAGCAATACTTCATCAAAAACCGTGAACAAGACTCCAAAATTATAAGCGTATCCATGAACGTCTTGCCGGAAGCACGACAGAGGAAAAATTGAAGTGGTGTCAACAAGAAGTACTGCAGTACCTGGCCACAGGTGGCGCTTGTGAGTACACCCCCCTCTTGTATAGCGATCGCTGGCGTATCCCTTCCGTAGAATTCTGTCGGGCAACGGAGTTGACAGCTACATGATTATCGGGTAAGTTTAATATTGAAAATTGTAATTTTCCCAATGATACAAAACTAGAGCTATTTATGAGGGTTATCTTTCAGCGAAGCTGGAAGACTAACCATAAAGACTTTTAAGCGAGGTATACCAACCGACCCGCTAGTTAGTGGTGGTAGTGGTGGGGGGGGGTTAGCAGGGTAGCTGGCTACCCCTCTCACTAACACAAGTGTGTCGGACTTGCTTTTCATTGAAGGCAGGACTTTTTAGGGGGACAGGTGATGGCGGGACAATTTGTATAAATAGCTACTGGTCTGTATAGTTAGGAAAATTAAAAATTACTTCCAAATTTGTCATTTGTTCGAAAACTAAATACAAACCCTTTCGCTATTTATAGAGATGACTCACCTACAGTATCAGGAGGGTGGAAGTCCGCACCAAGTGGCTTGGCATTTGACCCGGGGTTTTCTTGTACTGGATTAGCATGTAACTAAGAGAAACCCTGACACCTCGCTAAAACTTCAGGCATCGCACATATAGCAGCTTGAGCAACCTGTTTGCTTGCGATACTAGCAATGTGACTGTCTAGGTAAGATTTCTCTGAGATAAATACTGTAGGAATCTTAGCATCAACCATAGACGTTACACAATCCCACCTCATGGGGGGTATGAGGACGTAACAAGTATTATTTCTATTCTAAGTTATATAAGGGAAATGGTTATTACCTGCAGATAGGAGAGGCAAACTTGCAGAGGACCATGGGTGCTGGTCCCCCAAAAAGGGAAGATGAAAGAAAGAAAGAGCCATTCATTCTTAACATTCACCCAAGACTAATCCTGGGTAACCTATGCCCTAAACCATCTGCTACTTGTCCATCAGTGGGTCACATCTTGCAGGTAGTGGGCAGTAAAGGTCGTCTGACACTTATACACGCCAGCTTGCAGTACCTGCATCACAGAGTAGCTTCTTTTGAATACTAGGGACATACTAGTGCCCCTACATCATGAACTCTAGGTCGACGAGCAGGAGAGGGGTCGAGATTCATTGCACTGTCTATGACCCTGCGAATCCACGATGAGATGGTATTTCTGTGAGCCTCCTCTTGAGCTTCCCCGTGCTGACGAAGAGTGCCGACACTCGGAGTTTAAGGTAATACCTTAAACTCCTCACGGGCCAAAGTAACAGTTTATCTGGGTCATTGGTTACACAACGAAGACTACCAATTCAAAAGGGCCCAAGTCTAGGATCCGCTACACCAGGATTTTGAATCTTTAGAATAAACTCAGGGATGAACCCAAGTGTTACCTCCGCCCATCTCCTTGAATGAGCGACGTCGTAGGATAGACCATGAAGTTTGCTAACTCTCTTGGCCGAAGTCAAAGCAAGCAAGAAAACCGTCTTCAAAGAGGTGGCGTTCTGTTGCCTGGCATAATGGTTCGTAGGGAGCACTCTTCAGAGACTGAAGGACACAAACAATGTTCCAAGAAAATCTAACTACCGACTGGGGCACATAAGCTCATAACTTCGTATGAGGAGGACAACTCCAACAAAGAGGATTTATCAAATTATTATTATTATTATTATTAAATGCTAAGCTACAACCCTAGTTGGAAAAGCAGGATGCTATAAGCCCAGGGGCCCCAACAGGGAAAATAGCCCAGTGAGGAAAGGAAATAAGGAAATAAGGAGATAAGGAAAAATAGAACATTTTAGGAATAGTAACAATATTAAAATAAATATTTCCTATTTAAAATATAAAAACTTTAACAGAACAAGAGGAAGAGAAACTAGATAGAAAAGTGTGCCCAAGTGTACCCTCAAGCAAGAGAACTCTAACCCAAGGCAGTGTAAGACCATGGTACAGAGGCTATGGCACTACCCAGGAATAGAGAACAATGGTTTGAGTTTGGAGTGTCCTTCTCCTAGAAGAGCTGCTTACCATAGCTAAAGAGTCTCTTCTACCCTTACCAAGAGGAAAGTAGCCACTGAACAATTACAGTGCAGTAGTTAACCCCTTGGGTGAAGAAGAATTGTCTAGTAATCACAGTGTTGTCAGGTGTATGAGGACAGAGGAGAATCTGTAAAGGATAGGCCACACTATTCGGTGTCTGTGTAGGCAAAGGGAAAGAACCGTAACCAGAGAGAAGGGTCCTATGTAGTACTGTCTGGCCAGTCAAAGGACCCCATAACTCAGCTAAAAGATGAGCTGTAGCCTTTCACCGCTGAGACCGAGAGAAGCTTTTCCTCCCGAATGTAAACGAGGAACTTCGCTACTGTTGGAATAGTGGCATCAAGGGGGGAGATAAACATTCCATAACACCAACCACAGAACACTATCCACTTAGCCTGGTAGACTTAAGCTGAAGATCGCCGCAGGTATTCCAGCCTTCCTACTTACAACTTGTTGCGAAAAGCCTCTCTGACAGAGGTGGCGCTGGGGGGTCTCCAGATGTTAATCAAATGCATCCTGCCAGAGAGCTTGGGGGTCTGGGACTGGGGAACAGTACAGAAGGAGCCTGAAGTTCAGGGACGTCGCGAACACATCCACAGTCGGGGATCCCCACAAAGTCACGACTTTGTTGCCTATCAGATGATTCAAAGACCACTCGGAGCCCACTATCTGAGTCGTTCTGCTCAGATTGTCCACGAGCACATTAATCTTGCCCGAAATGAAGCAGGATGATAGGGACACCGAGTTGTCTTCTGTCCTCCTTAACATCTCCCCTACTAGATGGCATAGGGGCTGCGAAAAGGTACAGCCTTTTTTGTTTTCAAAGGCCACTATTGTGGTGTTGTCGCTCATCAGCACCACAGAGTGACCCACCAGGAACTGTTGGAGAGCCAGGAAGGGTGCCCTCCTGTCTAAAAGATTTATGTGCTGGTACCTTTCGTAATTGAACCAAAGCTATGAGGTCATGTGGTGCAGCATGTGGGGCGGCCCCCCTTCTTTCGATGCATCCGAACAGAGCATTTATTCCAGGGGAGGTACGAGAAGGTCTGTCCCTCTGAGTAGGTTCTCTTCTGCCACCCATCATCAAAGGTCCGTCATCTGGTGTAGTCCCATGAGGACCAACGTATGCGGGGAGTCAGTGTGCTGATTTCACCTAGATTTCAGCCACTAGACGGGCCAGGGATAACAAGTGACCTAAGAGACGCAACCACCGTTGGGCTGGAAGCTCTTCTCGTCTGAGGAAGGGGCTTGCAACAGGAGCACTAGGACCCACAGAGGAGGCCTTTAAGTAGGGACTACTCTAGAAGGAGAACGCGCCGCAGCGGGACGCGTCTCCGAGCGTCGCGTAGTCGAGCGCTTAGCTAAGACTCCTCAGGCTGTGAAAGGCACTGAGAGTTTAGCTGGATGCCTGTCTGAGGAATTGTCAAGCTCATCAACAGGTTCGGTCCGACGTCATTTGGAAGGTCTGGTTGAGGGGCTACGCACTAATGGACTGCACGTACCCCTACCTCTACCTCTAGACGAGGAACCTCTACACCTAAATCGCGAATACGCGGTTCGTGATCATGATGTTCGTGAACGCGAGCGTCTGGCTCTCGTTCGAGAATGGCATGAACATCTCAAGTGCCTATCTCAAGAGCGTTGAGACCTACGGTCTCGTGAGCGCAAAGCTCTAGAGCGTGAGTATCTTCTAGGCGAAGATCACTTTGATTGTGATGACCTACGATTATTACAATCTTCCAATCGTCGCGAACAACAATCAGGGGAAGAAGTTCCAGAAGTGCGAGGCGATGGCGATGCTCATCCCTTAGCACTGCTGATGGAAGGTGCGCTGATCCCGGGAAAATCATCACCTGCAACCTGAGGGTTCCTAAGGGAAGAAACAGAGGGTTGAGGATTAAGGGATGACAAGGTCCCAGGATGGATAGAGGGTTCTTCATCAGCAGGGGGTCATTGGAGAGGCAAACGTGAACCATCACCTCGCCCACGCGTGGAAGGACCAGGGGAAAGCAACAGATGGACCTCACACATCTCCAGAGCGTGAGATGTTGACGGCTCCAGAGAAGGTTCCCTCGTGGCACCACACTGAAGATGGCGCTGCAGCTCCTCCTTCGAAGGGGGTCCCAAAATCCCTAAGGACAACCACACCCGATATAAATCTGCAAGGGAAAAAGGCTCGCCAGCGGCTGGAGAAGGTGCTCCTCTAGGGGAAGCAACAACCACACCAGTACCCTGGGGTTGCCTAGAACAGTGTTTCTCAACGTGGGCCATATGGCCCCCTTGGGGCCATGAGAATTTTTCAGGGGCCACAAGACAAAATTGGAAAAATGGGGGGCCATGGGGGGGCCACAGAAAATTTAGGACCCACAAAATATATAAATGTGTAATATTTTGAAATAAATCATTATTATGCTTCGAATATTCTGTTTATCATGCTTGACTTTAGTTTAAACATCATTCAATTCAATATACAGTACCAGGTAATTTTTGCAGACAGTGAAATATGTGCCTGCTATGTATGACCTCTCTCTCAAATGAAAGTATGCGTCCCAGCAAACTGAAAAAGCATCTGGAGACTGCACATAAAGACAAGCCGCTAGATTTCTTCAAAAAATTACTTGATGAGTTCCAAGGAAGGATGACAGTGAATCATATGTTTTCCCAAAAAGTAGCAAAAGTAGACAGAGGGATGTTGGCTTCTTACAAGAGAGCAAATTTGATTGCAAAAGCAGGTAAGCCTCATACTATCGATGAATCTCTGATCATGCCGTCTGTGGCTGCAGTGCTTTCAACAGTCATCAGAGTCCACAAGAGGTAACTAGTGTTATTCCTCTGAGCAACTCCTCAGTATCACGCCGCATTGATGAGATGGCAGCTGATGTTGAAAGCCAATTAGTCTCAAAACTGCAGGTGAATGAATTCTCGCTTCATCTCGACGAATCAACTTCACCTGATAATTTTGCTCTTCTGGTGGTATTTGTCTGGTTTCTTGATGTTCATGAAATATGTCAAGAAATGCTTTTCGCATTGAAATTAACGAATGACACTAAAGGTGAATCCATCTTCAAAAAACTTGAGGTCTATTTTGAGGGGAATAACATTACACTCAAGAACATTGTGGCTTGTGCAACAGATGGCGCTGCTGTTATGATTGGAAGGTATCAGGGATTCAGTGCTTACTTAAAAAAAGCTGTTTCTAATGTCGTTTGTGTGCACTGTGTTGTTCACTGGCAGCACCTGGTTGCCAAAAACCTAGCAGGACGTCTGCATGAAGCACTTGGGCATGTTATCAAGGCTATCAACTTGATAAAAAATAGTGCACAGAAAGATCGCCTCTTTCAGCAATTATGTGAAAAGAACAATGAAGAATTTGAAAATGCGTTGCACACTGAAGTCAGGTTTTAGTTCAAAACACTTGAAATATTAAATAATTTCACATTTAAATAACCTTAACCTGAAATTACAAGGAAAAGGAAACTGCTTTACGCATTTTAAAAGAAGTGCTGTCATCTTTTCACATAATTGCTGAAAGAGGCGATCTTTCTGTGCACTATTTTTTATTGCACTTAGGGAGTGTTATCTCTTTCTTTAGTGGGAAGGAACTTGGACAGAAACTTGTTGATGCAAAGAGTGACATCTTATACCTGTCAGACATATTTGAAAAGCTAAATGTTCTGAACAAAGAGCTTCAAGGAAATAACTCCACCCTGTTTTCCTGCTAGGAGGCAATTACTGCATTTAAAGGGAAACTCAAGCTGTTCTGATTGAACCTTCCTTAGCAGTTATATCCACCAAACTGCTTGATGATGACCTAGCAGTGAATGTTGACCATCTGAAGCAGTTGCATAATGATATGGAAACTCACTTCTCTGACCTACTGCAAATGACTGTGCCACACTGGTTTGTGGATCCCTTCATTGTTGATGTATCTGAAGTTGATGTCACCCTACAAGAATGTCTCATTGAACTTCAGAATAACACAACAGCTCAAGCAAGGTTCAAGCATGGAGGACACCAAAAGCTGTGGATGAATCAAGATATGTATAAGTAGTACCCAATACTCTGGAAAGATGTGAAGTTGCTCTTACTTGCCTTTCCCACATCTTACTTGGTTGAGACTGGTTTCAATCGGGTGATGTGCCTGCTGTCAAAGACACGAATTCGCCTTGACATAGAAAAAAAAAAAAAAAAGAGGCAATTTACGTCTCGCTCTAACAGCTTTCAAGCCAAACACTGACAAGTTGGCAGCCTTGCATCCGTCACAGGGATCCCACTGAAACCTTTCAAGATAAAGCCAATTGTACCTACATGTATTCCTTGTTTTGTATTCCTTTTGTAAATAAATAAGTATTCAAATAAAATATTTTTCTAATTAATATTATTTGATTTATACCTGAAATTAGTGTTTTGAGTACATGGTACTATTCAAGCTAGAACCATTAATAGACCTACTTCCCTAGGCGTATTAAGGTGATGGACGGATGGCGGGTGCTGGGGGGGTGCATTAGAACTCAAAGTTGGCATGGAGGGGCCACAAGAACTTGCACTGGATTGAAGGGGGCCACCACCAGAAAAAGGTTGAGAAACACTGGCCTAGAAGATGAGCGATCTGCGCTCCTGCTAGCTCGTCCCTCGTGAGAGCGCGCGCGAGAAGGAGCTTTTGAGAGAGATTTGGGGGGTGGGAGAAAAAGAAGAACGCGTCCCAGTCGCCCGAGGGAAAACGATCGTGCTTAGACGTCTTCTTTCTGCGCCTTCCAAACCTCTCCCATTGGAAAGCAGACCACTCCCTACGCTGCATGCACAAGACGAACCCTGTTCGTAACAATGCCCTCGCCACGTAGAACACAGAGAGCGCGGGCCAGTCTCCAACGACGACATGAAGGTCCCGCACATGGCACCCTCACACCCTGGTCACGTTCGCATGATGGAGGCGATCGCAGAAGGACACGCATACACCTGAAAAGAGAAAGCAAAAATCAAAAGGTCCAATGACAGTCAGGAGGAGAGCAGACACGTCAGATCTCTACTGAGCCAAAACATAAAGTGACATCTCTGACAGCTGTGAGAGTATATATAGAGGTGGATGGGTAGCCCCCAGCCACCCCCTGCCTACCTACTAAGCAGTTAGGCAGGGTTGCCACCTCGCAATTAAAGTCTAATGGCTACTTCCAGCTACCGCTGAAAGAATATCCCCATAAATAAAGGAGGGTTTGTTAGTATGGGAACAAAGTGAAAAGTCAATAAGAGCTGGGAAAAAGTTACCATATCCATCCTCCGACACTAGTCTAACAATAAAGAGAAGCAAACTAAATAATAATGTTCTAGATTCAAATGCAAGAGTATAGTACAGTATAGCATATTTTTTTTCCTGGATTAGTGGTAGATCCGAAAAAATTAAAAGAAGGGATAAACCATCTGGGATTTACAACACAATGAATGAAATACAGTAATCTCTCGCCATATCATGATTCACCTATCACTCTCTCAATACATAGCGGATTTAGGAATATAATATAGAAATAACTTACAAAAATATACAAATTAGCAGCAGGATGGTAAATCCTTCCGGTATGCAAGGGCCAGGAGCCCTAGGTTATGTTAGGTGGGTGAGAAAAGACCAAAATGCATCCATGTATCTTACTAGTTTTACCCCCCCCCCAAATATGTTTTCAACTGTCGTCCCCCTTTTGTTATTGTTCTTCAAGGGAGTCGTGTATCTATGAAACTACTACATACATTCCAATAGAAATGAACGTTATAAGTAGATGTATGTTATTTTAAGATGACAAACCCATGATTTCAATGGCAAATTTACAGGTGGTCTCACACAAAGTGGCCAAGTTACTGATAGGTTCGTTAAATTTTATTGCTGAAAAATAGACAGACACTGACCAGCCCATCAATTATTAGTACAACCTAACCAATTACTAGCTATAGAAACAATATTGGTAAATATAACTACTGTATAAAAATAAAGGGTTTAATATATGATACTTAATTTAAAGAGAAACTGAAATTCGCTATAATAAATAGACAGTGCTGGGTATTTTGGCCTTTTTTTCCGCATGACTAATAGGGTCTGGGGTATTACTAAAGTATCATCAACTAAAATGTGAACATTATTTTATTGTATGGAATTTGCTAATATAAATACAGTGCTGGCTATTTTGGCAGTTTTCTCTACATGACTATGGGGGCTGGGGTATAACTAAAGTATCGATCAACTAAAATGTGAACATTATTTAATTGTATGCATCCTTTGTTTACTATTTGGAGACTGATGGTAGGTTACTGCACTGTTATTTGCAATTGCTTTCAAGCACTTTACCACCTTCCTAGGTCACTATCAAACTAGCCAACACTTGTCCATTTCTTATAGCGAACTCCAGTTTCGCTAGTCATTAAAGTATCATATATTTACCGAAAAAATATATGGTTCAGGGGGGTGAATGTAGTTTATCGGGACAGGGCGATATCTTTCTTATTACTAGCCCAATCTATTTTCCTTATGGGGAAGATGTGCTTTACTTTGATCCGATATACCATAATATGAAGTTATTTTATATTTTCTAAGTTCAGCCCAAGAAGGGGGTCCGGGGGCTTGCCCCAGCTAGGGGTTGTGACCTGGGACCTACTCGGTTCGGTTCGGTTAGGTTGGGTTTGTATGATAGCGACAGTGGTTGGGTTTGTATGATAGCTACAGTGGTTGGGGGGTCGCAGGGGGGCGTTAGCCCGCAGCCCCCCCCCCCCCCCCCCGTTAGGTCATTAGGAAGGTAAGGATACGGTTTGTAGGTCAGGTTAGGGGGGGAAAGTTTGGGTTAGATGTTGTCCATTTTTCTCGGCGTGTCCCCATAAACTACAAAGGCTCCTGTTCAGGTATTTAGCTACAAATTAAAATATCATACTCACCAAATACAGTTATAAACTAGCATAGCACACTGACCGACAACTGGCCATGAACCAGGATACTGAACTAGGGAATTACCTGTTGCTTTGAATTATATTAAGGCAAATCAACACCAAAAAGTAAAAATGCTTCGTAAATACATTGTAGAATCTAAAGGTAGGTCACACTTCAAATTAGACTTATTGGCCTGGCCAAGCCTTGCCTGGTACACTACTATAAGCTTAGGATATTAACTGCTTAAAAGGCTACCTACAATATCATTTCTTTATTCCTAACCATATCACTGCTAATGTATGCCTTGCATGCGACATGTTTATCATACAACCTATTCCATATAATTCTAATTGCTTATGACTTATGCCAAGCTTAATCATCATGGTGATTATTGATTATTTTTTACGACATCGATCAAGTTTCTGAATGAAACAGCTCCCTATAATGTACAACAAACTATAGTCAATTGTTTATGTTCATAAACAGACTCGACATACTGTCATACAGATCAATTATAACGCCTAAAGAGACGTTTTCGAAAATTTATTGGTTGAATGACAACCAAAACACAGGTATAGCAACCAAAGGCTCCCCCGCCCAGGTAATTTCATTCACAGTTCCTCACCATACTTAGCCACCTTCCATCCCCTTGGACGTCTTCTACGGGCGTGGGCACCGCTGCTGAGTTCATCTCTCGCCCCCGGGACACGAGTATCCAATATTTTAACTCAAAATACAAACAAAATGTTGTTTTGACAGCTACTTTTCTTCAGAAAGACAGCACCAAGTCGAGGTCGTACTACAGTCCGATGTGTAAACAAGCAGTGTTGCCAGATAGGTTAGTCTAAAAATCCCCAAAACTCATGATTAAGAAAACCTCCAAAACCACCTAAAAATCCCCATTTCAACAAACATATTATCTTCTTTCTTGATCATGTAGGCTTTACTAATATTGAAATTACTCACCATGCTTCATATAAGCGCAAGAAAACTAATTGCAACAATATAAAAGTTTACTCATCTTTGTTTCTTAATAAAAATTTGTACTGAATTTCCCCATCAGACACCCAAAATCCCCAATTCTAGGATAAATTCTCATATCTGTCAACACTGGAATCTATCATATGGCGACTTGGTCGGGATTCTGTATTAAATACTCTAGCGATATCTTGCAATCCTATTCAGTCTCCGTTAATGTATATTCTCATGTAGGCATATTTTGCCTCAAAACTTTATCACAATATTAGTTTGAAAAATAAGCTTTTCACTATATTATACAAAAATTAAATTCATATGAAAATAAAGACGGTAAAATAGCATGGTTAATTAACAGAGTGACAACTTCCTTCCACTTGCGTGTCATGTTCATTCTCATCTCTCAGTCTAGCTGCTTTTTTAATTCTTTATGAAGCAAAGTGTCGCTTAGAAATTATTTGTTCTTTACTCTTTTGTATTTGATAAACAAATTAGACAGTTATGAAGCTATACTATAAATTTGACATATCTTATAAAATAACAAAACATGTTTCAACCACATTTTACTCTTCGCAAAACACATGTCAGTGACCTGCATCCGAAGTTTTTAATATATATATATATATATATATATATATATATATATATATATATATATATATATATATATATATATATATATATATATATATATATATATATATATATATATATATATAACCCAGGTGACCTGGTCTTTGCTGGACCAACTCTGCTATGAATACGCTTAGGAGTAAGGTGACAATACCCAAGAATCAACGACAGTATAGCATTGTATAATACTCAAGCGAAGAGCTATTGGCCAGCAGTACTTCAATTAATTGGTAGGCTACATGGAACGGCACGAATAAAATGCAAGAATGATCAAGTCATCATGAGCTTCGATGAATGTAAACTAGATTTTTTAGTTACTTTATAACGTTTTAGACTTCTAGAAGCAGATTTCAATTATAGGAAAAACAGTGGACTTTAAAATTCCAATGAAATAACTACTTTATCAATAGACCAAATGGATCCGCTTGTTTTATTTACTATACTATGATCAACTAAAAAGCCACAAATACAGTATAAATATGCCTTAAAACTTTACTTAAAAACCTCATGTTATAAAGTAAAGTCTACTTTTTGTAACATGGAACATATAGGGCCTACATGGCAATTTCTAATGCACATGTGTAAGGTTTGAAGTGACACTCTCTTATAACTTAGTCGGAACATATGGAGCATGAAATTAGGATTTTATGTATTCTAATTTTTTTCAGCGTTTAGTATACAAACTTCGTGGTAATTCTTAATGTCATCTATTTTGGAATTTGTTAATTTGCACGAGCTATGTCGAATAGTGATATAGGCTTTCCCGATGAGGGTACATTAACTAAAATTGCCCTATTCGCACTGTGACACGTTGGTCCTACATACCTGGGAATTTATGAGGTACAGTAGTAGGTTGGCGATGGCACCAGCCGCCCGTTGAGATACTACCGCTAGAGAGTTATGGGATCCTTTGACTGGCCAGACACCGAAGAGTCTGGCCTATTCTTTACGGATTCTCCTCTGTCCTTATACACCTGACAACATTGAGATTACTAAACAATTCTTCTTCACCCAAGGGGTTAACTACTGCACTGTAATTGTTCAGTGGCTACTTTCCTTTTGGTAAGGGTAGAAGAGACTGTTTAGCTATGGTAAGCAGCTCTTCTAGGAGAAGGACACTCCAAAATCAAACCGTTGTTCTCTAGTCTTGGGTAGTGCCATAGCTTCTGTAGCATGGTCTTCCACTGTCTTGGGTTAGAGTTCTCTTGCTTGAGGGTACACTCGGGCACACTGTTCTATCTACATTCTCTTCTTCTTGTTTTGTTAAAGTCTTTATAGTTTATTTAGGAAATATTTGTTTTGATGTTACTATCGTTTTAAAAATTAAATTTTTCCTTGTTTCCTTTCATCACTGGGCTATTTTCCCTGTTAGGGCCCCTGGGTTTATAGCATCCTGCTTTTCCAACTAGGGTTGTAGCTTATCATTTAATAATAATAATAATAATAATAATAATAATAATAATGTATGATGGAAATTAATACACAATATCGTTTGAAGTAGAAACAAATTTCTATATAAGTGAGCATGCACGCTTGTGCGCGAACAGCTGAGTGTGCTTGAAAAGAACACCCTCTTAAGTGACTTTTATTGTTAAAAGGGAGGAGATTAACTAGCTCGAGTCAAACGTGATTTACAGAGCTTGCTCAAATGAACTCGGTAGCCATAATAAAATGTATGTTTTTTTAATGGATTTATTCCAAGTTTTAATTTATTCATGAATTAACAATGGGAGTTATCATTATATGACTCCGCAAACTCTGTATTCGTTGTCTTTTTAAAGTTCCACGTGAATGACAGAGACAAGGGACTGTACAATGTTATAGAGACTGGGCATATATACATATGACCAGTGCCCGACCCCCTTCTCCATCAAGCTAGGACCAGGGAATGCCAGGCAATGTCTGCTAATGACTCAGTAGTAGGCCCATAGGATCCCCCAAAGTTCAAACCTACAATCCTTAGCTTACAAGAAGGAGGAGATCACTGACATCGAAGGAATAATGTAGTATTATTCTTCCAAGTTGCAGATACTGAAAGAAACTATCGAGCTTGGGCGTTTCTCAAACTCAAGTCCAATTAGTTGCCAGACTAGAGGGTTATAAACATTGAGTTATATACATTGTTCATAATTTATTCTTAATATGTTTTATGTTCATTTGAGTTATATACATTGTTCAGCATTTATTCTAAATATGTTTTATGTTCATTTCAGATTGACCGTGGTCATTGTTCAATAATAAAGACATTTGAATAAATGGACCAAGCTCTTATTTATGACCACGGTCAATCTCCAATTAACGCCTTTGAAAACAGATGCTTCTCACCAGGCTTTCAAGCATCCAGAGAAGCCTTGTCTTATGTATGACTTCATCTCCTGCTGCCTTTTACCTGAGATGTTGTCTGATGAGGAAGCCACAGACTTTGAAGACGAGAGACGGTAATTTCCCCACTTCCACACACTCAGACAGACAGAGATGTTTCCGATAGAATTATCATTCATCTGTTATGGTGTTTTTTTTTTTTTTAGTTAACAAATTTTGAATCAATATGCATTTCAAACAAATATGGCGTCAAATGTCCCTTTATTTAACAAAAAAACTAAATTCTTAGAGACAAGCAAATATTGACTAGACGAGAGGTAATAGAAGACCAATAGAATCTTGATGACCATTAGCCTGGCGACAAAATTAATCATACTAAGAAATGAATCAATAAACGTTATCTCTGTTCAAATAATGGCTAGTCGTTAGATTTTGTCTGCCCCTTTTGGAATCTGTAATCTCTTCTCGGGCATGTGGGGGGACCAACGGTAACTGAAGTATATTTCACTGTTATTGTAAACAGTTTGTGTATCAGCACCGATTCTTACATGGCCATATCATTTACAAAAGGTTTACCATCCAATGATGTTTTTATATTTAGTTTATGATCTGTTTAATGTTGATACTTTTCTTAAAAATCTTATTTTAATTAGTTTATTTATTTATTTACTTTCCTCACTGGGCTATTTTTCCCCGTTGGAGCCCTTGGGCTTATAGCACCCTACTTTTCCAACTAAGGTTGTAGCTTAGCTAGTAATAATAATGATAATATGTTCATTGCAGTGATGGCGTAAATGTTTGTGTTACCACTTGAACAATTTTCCTTTCGCGAGGATTCAAGCTTCGCATATAACCAGCAATGTTTATTTTATTTCAGAATGCACTGGAATATTGACCTAAAGTGACTACGTGTACTCTACGTGTAAGGTAAATGTATACCGAAAATGAGTTCTCCCGCTTGTAAGTAATATATATATATATATATATATATATACACATATATATATATGTATATATATACATATATATATACATATACATATATATATATGTACATATATATATATATATATATATATATATATGTATGTATATATATGTGTATATATATATATATATATATATATATATATATATATATATGTGTGTGTGTGTGTGTGTGTGTGTGTGTGTGTGTGTGTATATAAATATACATATATTTGTATTAAAGGTTTTCTTACTGTTATTTGCTCCTTCGATTCTTTATTTTTTTTCTATTAGTCACATTTGATTACTGTACTCTCAACACCTTATTTACGTGTATTTTCTTTGATTGACCCAGTAACTTATTTCCGTACTATACAAAGAAAAATCATCAAATATTAAACATCATGCATCTCAAATGCTATTTTACGCTATAATCCCTAATTCCAAAGAAAAGCATTGCAAATCATTATAAAATGTGTTTCTTTTATCGATGAGACTTGTACATTAGTACCCTTTGTACTAAAAACTAAACATGAATACTTTAATGATAAACTTTAATGATAAGATACAGAGCAAAATATTAACTGGAAAGAAATTATTTTCACACACCAAGGCCCGCCTGAACAGACCTTTAGTGTCTGATGGAGGGCGAGAAATAAACCCGTAAAAGTAAAAGTAAAAGTAAACTCATTTCAGAAAGAGAGGGGTACCGGGGAAGTTGGTAAGGTTAGTAAGAACCACTGTATTGTGACTGTAAAGGCAAATTATGGGGAAACAGGCATTCCCTGTGGAGGTTGACCTCCAATAAGGATCGGCTTTGAGTTCATTCTTGTTCATCGTTATTATAGGCACTTTGACATTTGAATTAAGGAACAACGAAGAAGTTTAGGATCTGACTTTTGCAGACGATTTAGTCATTATAGTAAACTCAGAAGAATGGCAAAAAATGGTTTCAGCATGGAAGAGATCTTTAGAAAGAAAAGTATTGAAGGTGAACGTTGGAAAGAGAGATAATTATTATTATTAGAAAAGGATATTAAAAAAGGTAAACATTCAAGTGGAAGGTAGTGCAGTTAACCTGATCTAATCACTGCATTTTCATTCAATAAATGAGAAGAATCGAGGAAAAACAGGAAAGGGTGGAGGAAGCAATAGAACTGCCTCTTACAGGCCTAAGGCTATATAACGCAAGAAAAAAAAAATAAAATCCTCAGTGGCTTTCAGCAAACACAACTATGCCTATGGTATATATCACATCTACAAAGTCTGACATTTCTATCGTGTCTCCTAACGCAGGACTGGATTGAATTAGAATTCAGGCCATATGGCCCAGGGCTTGAGTCAGGGAGACCATTCAGCGCCGAGGTACCACTTGGGGAAGACCGTATTGCAATAAGAAATAGAAGTTTAAAGAGGGAAGAAAGAAAATATGAACAGAGGTAAATTAGGATAAGACCGCATAAGACGTTCCTGACGCAGGGATAACGAGTTTAAGATGAATCACGATTCTTTTTATCTTATAATTTCAAGTTGAAAATGAGAGCATAGGGACATTCCAAATCAGGAAACAGTTTACTGTACGAAGAGCTCTGCAAAGTTGGTCCCTTCTAGAAAAAAGAAACGATGCTGCTATTCTCTATGGAGTGTAGTTCTGTGTATGTGTGAGGACACATACACTCCTTACTCACTTGAAAACCAAACATGACTCCCAGGTATCCTGCTTTAGTTTGATAAGATAGTTAAAGTACTTATCGAACTGAAGGCTATGTATCGAAAACAAATAGTCTGTATCTGTCGTCTTGTGTATTTAGTTTAAATCTATATTAGACCATCTAGATTAGTGTAAGGAAGACAAGTGGTAGAGGAAAAGTGTTCATTAAGCATTGCTTTGTGCATGTGCGCTAACTTTTATACACTCAACATTAGCTATTTATTTTCATCTCTGTTGAGTTGTGTTCTTATCAACTTCTTTGTCCTATGTTCTCAATTTTCTTTTTAATAGTGTTGTATTCTTTAGATCTAATTTAGCAATTAGATGATGACGCTGAATAAGAAAGGTAATAGAAATGCTTTAAATTCTTCTCGATTTAATCTTCACAAATTCCAATTATTATTATTATTACTACTACTACTACTACTACTAGCTAAGCTACAACCCTAGTTGGAAAAGCAAGATACTATAATTACATTGCTTATTGGTATCAAATTATTTAGTATTATGTTCTTGCTTTGATAAAAACACTAGAAATATATATAGAAAATACGATATTTTCAATTTTTAAAATTTTCAAAATTTAGATTTTCAAATTTTGCATTCATTTTCTATATAATACAGTTGCACAAGGAACTATATCTGTTTTCCTCCACTCCTAATATTATTTCTATGATGGTTTCCCAACTTCATTAATAAATCAAATTATTGTACTGTAGGCCTACATCGTAAGAAATCACGATCTTGAGTCGTTATAGGTCTCTTGTTTCCACCTAAATTTTTTTTTTTTTTTTTTTTTTTTTTTTTTTTTTTTTTTTTTTTTTTGTCGATTTCGATAATTCTTCTTCAACACTTAATCTCTATTGAAGTGTCAGTTAATTCTCCTGCTCCATGTTATGATTCTTTTTACGAATTACTCCTACTTTAACTTATGCATTGTGAACGACACTTTGATAATTTGGATTTTTGATCTTGCAGAAATATCCTCTTTGTATGTCCACCTTTATTTTGGTCTCCAGACTCCAGTTTTTCCTTGTGACAACGTTTCATCAATCAAGTGAACGTTTTTTATGATACGCTATATCACTGTTATGGTCCATCTTTTCATGGCATTTGTATTTTTATCCTCACCTTCTGCAATTTCATCTCTTCTTATCGAGCTTTTTTTTTTTTTTTTTTTTTTTTTTTTTTTTTTTTTTTGCATTAACTGTATAACCTTGTCTTGCATAATTGATCAAGTTTATCCCTTAGTGGATATTTCGTACCTCCTTTTTATAAGATTCCTGACCTTTAATTTCTTTATTTTTTTCACTAAAAAACCCGGTCATGTTATAGGTCTCATCATAATTATCTCTCAAAATTTTCTTCCATTACTTTTTTTCTTGTCGCTCCC
Source organism: Palaemon carinicauda (assembly GCF_036898095.1). NCBI lineage: Eukaryota > Metazoa > Arthropoda > Malacostraca > Decapoda > Palaemonidae > Palaemon > Palaemon carinicauda. The sequence continues at coordinate 13,947,309 of NC_090743.1, forward strand.
ATTTTCTTAATTCTATTTACTTTCTTCTCCTACAGTACTCACGTAATTTCATTAGGAACCAAATTCTAATAATTTCTATTAATCCAAAATAATTACCCAAAGAGAAGCTGGAAATTATCTGATCCCTCCAAGAAAGTACTTAGATGTCAGGATGCCTGAAAATCTTAAATCGATCTATCAATCAATCCTAGAAAGTAACTGTCTTTTATTTTGCCCTCTTTACGTAACAATGGGTTGTTTTAACTTATAACTTATCTAGCATATCATCATCAACCGTTGCTAGTCAATGCTGGACAAAGGCTTCAGACATATCCTTCTACTCCCACCTGTTTATGGTCTTTCTATGCCAGTCTATACGTGCAAATTTTCGTAGCTCGTCAATCCATCGTCTCTTCTTCCTTTTCTTGCTTCTTTTGCAATCTCTAGGGATTAATTCTTTTATTATTTTTGTCCATCTATTATTTGTCATTCTCATTATATGTATATTATAGAATGTGCCATATATCTATCATGAAAATATAATGGTTGCCAGGTGTCTTACATGCACAGTATAAGCAGTACTACTGTATGTTTTTTTTTCAGCATATCTTCTGTCCTCAGCATAACGGGTCTGTCTTTTTCCTTTCCTTCGTTATCTTTGGTATCTTCCCACTTGGTTGTTTAACCTCTTTAACTATTGGGAATCTATAAAAGTATCCAGATGGATTCATTGATTAATAATAATAACAATGATAGTGATAATAAAAACGCTGAATCTCTTGATTTCCTAAATGTCTCATCTTTATTGTCAATATGATTTGACGTTTTCTATTTTCTTTTCCTTTGTTCATATCTTTTCCAATTTTCTATGATATCGACAGTATCTTTGCTAATAATCATTGCGTAACATTCTTCTTCTTAAGTCCATGTCATGGAACATCGTGCAAACTTTCTCTTACAATGTGTGATGCGAGTTTAAAATGGTATATGATGACGTGGCTGTTACTAAATTGGTGATTAGTTGCGAAAGAAGATAATGAAGCGATGCAGATTGCCACAAGTGGTTCCTAATTACACCAAACAACAGCTTCGAGTAATGTAATTGCAGGCAATGCCTCGTTTGTAAGCGCACATGTACTGCTTGCCGTGCAATGGCATTAGGTTCTGTACTCGTAGTATTTTTTCCAAGTCTATAATTTTTCCTCACAGCTATTTTCATCGGATTTTAACGAATTGAAGCTTTGAACAAAATTATAATAAATCTCTCCTATAAGAACCAAAGGTCGCTCATAAGTGGCTTAGCCAAGAGACTAATCATTGTGCCTATTCATGTCCCGATCAGTAAATAGGTCTAAATAGGATTCGCGAATTAAAACTCCCTCCACCTCATCCAGGGACAGGGAGGACTAAGCAATGTCTGATGATGAATTCAACAGTGAATTTATAGATTTATAAGGACAACAATGTTGTGGACACTATTGAAAACTATTGGTTAGTGACTTGGACTCAAACTCCTATTCTTAAAGAATGGGAGTCGGGTACTTTTTCACTCTGACAAATCTCGTTTCGTTTAGACTTCCTGTTTAGGCTACACCATATCTTACTTCAGGTGTTCATTTTTTTTTTCTATATCTCTTATGTTTTAAAACGCCAGCATGCAATGCTATCATTACACTTTTACAGGAATGTAAAAAATGATCATCCAACTACCTACATAGGCCTACGTACGTATAGACTATCTGATATCATAAACGATTTAATATTCACTTAACCAACCTTTGACATACTACCGCGAGAGAGTTATTGGGTCTTTTGACTTGCCATACTGTACTACATTGGATCCACCTCGCTGGTTACGGTTTTTTTTTTCGTTTTGCCTACACATACAACGAATAGTATGGCATATTTAATCCACATCCTCCTCACCCCTGGGGCCCTTCCCCCGTCCCTGGGGCCCTCCCCCCGCCCCTGGGGCCCTTCCCCCGTCCCTGGGGCCCTCCCCCCGCCCCTGGGGCCCTCCCCCCGCCCCTGGGGCCCTGCCCTCACCCCTGGGGCCCTCCCCCTACCGCTGGGGCCCTGCCCTCACCCCTGGGGCCCTCCCCCTACCGCTGGGGCCCTCCCCCCCGCCCCTGTCCTCATATACTTGACAACACTGAGATCACCAAACAATTCTTCACTGCACTATAATTGTTTAGTGGCTACTTTCCTTATGTTAAGGGTAGAAGAGATTTTTTAGCTATGATAAGCAGCTCTTCTAGAAGGACACTCTAAAATCAAATCATTGTTTTCTAGTCTTGGATAGTGCCATAGCCTCTGTACCATGGTCTATCCCTGTCCTCGTGTAGAGTTCTCTCGCTTGTGGGTACACTCGGGCACAATTTTCTGTCTTTTATATATTCCTCTTTTTTTATTTTATTTTTATAGTTTATATATGAAAGATCTATTTTGATGTTATTACTGTTCTTAAAATATTTTATATTGTTCATTACTTCTCTTGTAGTTAATTTATTGTCTTATTTCTTTTCCTCACTGTGCTATTTTTCCCTGTTGGAGCCCTGTTCCATCAAGGATTGTAGCTTAGCAAATGATAATAATAATGTTCCCATTAGGTCGCCATTCTAAAGCGTAAAATAATACAATCTTCCCAAATCTTGACTATTTATTCTCATTTTTTTATACGAATATTCAGGTGCGAGTGAAATACAATTATAGAAACAATAACATTAATTCTAATAGGCAGAAAAAATACGTTTGGCACTGATGTATTAGTAATATAATTTGTCCTAATTAGCGTAAAAATGTGAACCTGACAAATTACCTTTTTAAGCATTGAAACGGGATCGTTAAACTGAAATTAAATTACCTACCTTTGAACGCAGGTGAGAGAAGGTTATTAATTTGAGCAAAAAAATTGTCGTTATATAGGCTGCAAACTCCCTAAGCTCAGCTTTGGTATATTTAGTTTTTGTTACTATATATTTTCTTTGAGCCAGGGCACCAGCCATCCGTTAAGATACTACCGCTATAGAGTTATTGGGTCTTTTGACTGGCCAGACAGCACTACATTGGATCCCTTCTCTGGTTACGGCTCATTTCCTTTTGCCTACCCATACAACGAATAGTCTAGCCTATCCTTTACATATTATCCTCTGTCCTCATACACCTGACAACACTTGAGATTACCAAACAATTCTTCTTCGTTCAAGCGGTTAACTCAGTGTTTCCCAAACCTGGGGTAAATTACCCCAGTGGGGTAATGGACCCGTATTTTGGGGGTAATCAAGATGTTCTGAAATTAAGTTATTCACATTCCCATAATTTGATATCATTTTGATATCCATTAAAATGGAAAAGTTTGCATTTGTTTTGGGTCCTTAACTATAAGCAGCCAATAGCGGGCTTCATGATCCATACAGTTCATCAGGTGGCTGCAAAAAACCATCCGATGTTACCGGGTATATGTTCAATGGGGTAACTGATTAGTTGGAAATAAAATTTTGGGGTAATCATTTAAAAAAGGTTGGGAAACACTGGGTTAACTACTGCAATGTAATTACTCAATGGCTACTTTCCTCTTGGTAAGGGTAGAAGAGACTATTTAGCTTTGGTTAGCTGCTCTTCGAGGAGAAGGACACTCCAAAATCAAACCATTGTTCTCTGGTCTTTGATAGTGCCATAATCTCTGTACCATAGTCTTTCACTGTCCTGGAGTAGAGTTCCCTTGGTTTCTCTTCCTCTTATTTTTTTTTCTTTTTTTTATACAGTAGTTTACATATGAAAGATTTATTCTAATTTTTTTACTGTTCTTAAAATATTTTATTTTAATTGATAATTATTTACTTGTAGTTTCCTTATTTTGTTTCCTCACTAGGCTATTTTCCCTGTTGGAACCCTCGGGCGTATAGCATCCTGCTTTTCCAACTAGGGTTGTAGCTTAGCAAGTGATGATAATAATAATAATGATAAATGTGATGTAACCTAGTGCCGATGTTAGAAAGCAAGTTTTTAAATAATAGTTTATATGGTGAGATATCTAGTCCCATGGCCAAAATGACTTGATTTTTGCGTTCTAACTTCTAAATGAAAATAGTTAAAAATGTAACTTTTGATACAGATATGTTCTGCATAATATAGGAATACTAAAATCTTTCTTTATTCAATTCAAGAAAATTTGATCATCTTGAATATTGTTTCACGAATGGGTCTTTTCTTCCTTTTCTTGCTTCTTTTGCAATCTCTAGGGATTAATTCTTTTATTATTTTTGTCCATTTATTATTTGTCATTCTCATTATATGTATATTATATTATTATTATATTATATGTATATTATTAGAAAGTGGAAGAAAAATCTTACAAAAGAAAAAAATTTGTGGAAATTGATGGAAATAAAATGTAAGATAGAAAATGCAGAACAAAAGATTATACAGTCAAAAGAAATGATTGTGTATGATCAAATCAGAGTTTTGAGAATAAGTCACGTATTAATAAACTTAATATTGTATAAAGGAAAGACACAAATAAATGGATGATTATCGAATATTGATGGCAATGTTGTCATATTGCCTCAAATTTTCTTTGCGAAACAGCATTTTGCCATAAAGAGCCACATGAAAAAAAAACAATCTGTTGGAATCTCAGGCTCCATCGTGACCAATCAAATGGTAAAATAGTTTAATAAAATCTTAAACATTGAGTGGATAAACAACAACCAACATCATGATTCTATTAATGAAAATTTAGAAACTAGGCCTATCATTAACTTTTAGACGAGTTCATATGTAGGCTATGTAAGCGCGTTTAAAGGTTTAAAGGCCAATCATGAATGGCAGAGGCAAGCGACAGTGTCAATGCCCTGCCTAGCAGGACAATGCCTAAAAGACTGGTCATATATATTATTATCATTATTATTACTTGCTAAGCTACAACCCTAATTGGAAAAGCATGATGCTGTAAGCCCAGGGGCTTCAACGGGGAAAATAGCCCCATGAGGAAGTAAACAAGGAAAATTAAAATATCATGAGAACAGTAACAACATTAAAATAAATATTTCTTAAATAAACTATAAAAACTTCAAACAAAAACGAGGAAGAGAAAGACGATAGGATAGTGTACCCGATTGTACCCTCAAGCAAGAGAACTCTAACCCAAGACAGTGGAAGACCATGGTACAGAGGCTATGGCACTACCCAAGACTAGAGAACAATGGTTTAATTTTGGAGTGTCCTTCTCCTAGGAGAGCTGCTTACCATAGCTAAAGAGTCTCTTCTACCCTTACCAAGAGGAAAGTGGCCAATGCACAATTACAGTACAGTGGTTAACCCCTTGAGTGAAGAATTGTTTGATAATCAAGGTGTTGTCAGTTGTATGAGGACAGAGGAGAGTCTGTAAAGAATAGGCCAGACTATTGGGTGTATGTGCATGCAAAGGGGAAATGAACCGTAACCAGAAAGAAGGATCCAATGTAGTGCTGTCTGAGTTGTCAAAAGGACTCCATAAATCTCTAGCGGTAGTATCTCAACAGGCGGCTTGTGCCCTGGCCAACCTACTACCTACTATATACATATGATCAGCGCCCAAGACCGTTCTCCACCCAAACTAGGACCAGGAAGGGCCAGGCAATGCCTGTTGTTGACTCAGAAGGTCGACCTATAGGCTCCCCCAAACCCCACATTCCTAGCCCACAAGGATGGTAAGGTTGCAGACACAAGAAACTATTGAACTTGAGCAGGACTTGAACCCCGGTCCGGCGATCGCAAGACTGGGACGTTTCCTCTAGGCTGGAACGAATCTCTGAGGATGAAAATAAATGTTCCTCAACCAAGTTTTATTTTATTAATGATGACACAACCTTTCACATTTTTCGGAAACAGAACACACATAATGTGAGAATCAAATATTTCCATACCTGTGGATTGGAAGGAATGCCCCAATTTCTTGGCCACCTCACTTACCAGATATCACTTCCCTGGACATTTTTCTGTAGTGTTATGTTAAAGATATCGTATACCAAGTAAAGAAAGGGGGCACCATTGATCTCTGGCAAATTTCTTATTCCTGATCTTGATATCAGTCTCTGGCACCATCGTTCAATTAGTTCATTATGCATGTTGCATAAGATTTTTTCTATAATTCTGACCATTCTTTACATTCAGATCTTCCTGGACAGTTCCATCCTGTTCATAATACTAGGCATGCAGTTCATTCTAAAATTCAGGCCTTCTCCATCAAGGACAGTTTCATCAGCATACTTTAGGTCAGCTAAATTCCTATCATTAATTCAGTTCAATCCTTCTCCACTATCTCCGACTGTTCTACGCATTACAAAATCCATGAGGAGGATAAACAACATAGGTGACAACAAATTCCCTTAGAGTATTCCGCTGTTCATTGGAAATTTATTTGATAAGACTCCAATAACTTTGCACTTGCTATGCTCATGACCAGACTTAATCAAATTTACATATTTAAGAGGAATTCCATGATAACGCAGGACTCTCCACAAAATTGGTCAGTGCACACCATCAAAGGCTTTTTTATAGTCCACAAATGCCATCAAAAGTGGATTTCTATATTCTACGCATTGCTGTAGAACATATCTCAAAATGAAAATTTGGTCAATGCAACGTCTACCTTTTCTAAATCCTTCTTGTTCATCTCTCAGCTTTTCACCAATCTTTCTCTCCAGTCTCTTTAGAATTAGCATACTATATGTTTTAATAACAACTGACGTAAGCGTTATGCCTCTGTAATTATTGCAATCAGTCAGTTCTCCTTTTTGCCATTTTCACCAACACTCCTAACTCCCATTTATCAGGTTTTGCCTTTTCATGCCACATTCTCCAAAATAATCTTATAAGTAGTCTAGGAGTAAAACTTCATTTTCGGCCAGTATCATCTCGGCAATTATTCCATCATCATCATCATCATCATCATCATCTTATTATTAATATTATTATTATTATTATTATTATTATTATTATTATTATTATTATTATTATTACTTGCTAAGCTATAACCCTAGTTGGAAAAGCAGGATACTATAACCCCAGGGGCTCCAACAGGGAAAATAGCCCAGTGAGGAAAGGAAATAAGGAAAAATAAAACATTTTAAGAACACTAACAACAATAAAATAAATATTTCCTATATAAAGTATAAATCTTTTAACAAAACAAGAACAAGAGAAATTAGACAGAATAGTGTGCCCGAGTGTACCCTCTAGCAAGAGAACTTTAATTCAAGACAGTGGAAGACCATGGTACAGAGGCTATGGCACTACCAAAGACTAGAGAACAATTGTTTGATTTTGGAGTGCCCTTCTAGAAGAGCTGCTTACCATAGCTAAAGAGTCTCTTCTACCCTTACCAAGAGGAAAGTAGCAACTGAACAATTAAAGGGCAGTAGTTAACACCTTGGGTGAATAAGAATTGTTTGGTAATCTCAGTGTTGTCAGGTGTATGAAAGCAGAGGAGAATCTGTAAAGAATATGCCATACTATTCGTATGTGTAGGCAAAGGGGCTTTCCATATCTTTAGTGTTTTGAGGACAGCTTCAACTTCAAACACACTGAATTCATTCATGGGCACATCAAGGTCTTCATCAGCTTCAGGTATATTAATCAAATTATTCCCTTCATATCTCCTATTAATGATCTCACTAAAGTGTTCCAACCAACGTTGTGTTTCTTTATCTTCTGTTGTTATAAGAGATCAATCTCTCTTTTTGATGGGTATATACTTCTTCTTTGTCTTAGTCGAGATTTCATTAATAATTCTATGAGCAATTCTTACACCATAGCCACTTCCTGAATTCATAGATTGTCAGCCTCATCTGCTTTACTGTTTAAATATTCTCTCCAGTCATTCCTGGATTTTCTTTTGACCTCACTATCAATACTGGAATACTTAGCATGCTCTACCTTGTAATTTTTATTACTTTCTCGAAAACTTTCAACAATCAATTTCTGTCTTTGTCTCCTTTTTATAGAAACTCAAGTATCATTTGATATTAATGGCTTTTTCCTTGTAGGTAGAAGGTTAGCTAAGGCACCAGCCACCCGTTCAGATACTACCACTAGAAAGTTATGGAGTCCTTTGACTAGCCAGACAGTACTACATTGCAATCTTCTTTCTGGTTACGGTTCATTTTTCATTTGCCTACACATACACCGAATAGTCTGGCCTATTCCTTACAAATTCTCCACTGTCCTCATACACCTGACAACACTGATATTACCAAACAATTCCTCTTCATCCAAGGGGTTAACTACTGCACTGTAATTGTTCAGCAGCTACTTCTTGGTAAGGGTGGAAGAGACTCTTTAGCTATGGTAAGCAGCTTTTCTAGGAGAAGGACACTCTAAAATCAAACCATTGTTCTCTTATCTTGGGTAGTGTCATAGCTTCTGCACCATGGTCTTCCACTGTCTTGGTATAGAGTTATCTTGCTTGAGGGTACACTTGGGCACACTATTCTGTCTTATTTCTCTTCCTCTTGTTTTGTTAAAATTTTTATAGTTTATATAGGAAATATTTATTTTGGTGGTGTTGTTTTTTAAATATTTCATTTTTTCTTGTTTACTTTCCCACTGGGCTACTTTTCCCTGTTGGAGCCCTTGGGTTTATAGCATCCTGCTTTTCCAACTAGGGTTGTTGCTAGGCTAATGATAATAATAATGATAATAATAATAATAATAATAATAATAATAATAATAATAATAATAATAATAATAATAATAACCGTGTCCCAAGACTTCACTACCAACTGACTGATATATATTCTTCTCACACCATTCTTCATTATATATATATATATATATATATATATATATATATCTATATATATATATATATATATATATATATATATAGAGAGAGAGAGAGAGAGAGAGAGAGAGAGAGAGAGAGAGAGAGAGAGAGAGAGAGAGAGAGAGAGAGAGAGAGACCTGATAAGGAAAGAAACCTTGGTTTTTTTTACGTTCTCCCTATTCCCTCTCACCTTTTGTGGCACTGAAGTATATTATCATTATTATTATTATTATTATTATTATTATTATTATTATTATTACTATTATTATTATTATTATTATTATTACTTGCTAAGCTACAATCCTATTTGGAAAAGCAGAATGCTATAAGCCCGAGGTCTCTAACAGGGAAAATAGCCCAGTGAGGAAAGGAAATAAGGAAAGTACAAGAAAAGTCATTAGAAATTAGCATTAAATATTTTAAGAACAGTAACAACATTAAAATAAATGCTTCATAAATGAACTATATATATAAAGATAAAACAAGAGAAAGCGAAATAGGATAGTGTGCCCGAGTGTACCCTCAAGCAAGAGAATTCTACCCAAGACAGTGGGGGTAATTTTCCATACGGCAATCATCTATCTTGTCCTCGAAAATGCCACTCTTGTACGAAAAAAGGCTGAAAATAGATGACAAAATGTGTATTTCAATTGAATAATATTACTTTTTAAAGTTTGAAGGCTTTTCAGCGAATTTTGAAAATTCCCGCTGGTTACCTACCAGCCAGTTATTTTATCGATATTTTTGCATGTACCAATGATTTTTGTCTATTTAAAAAAAATCCAATAAGCCTTCTTTACATTAATCAACTAATGATTGATATGAAGTAAATATGCTGCTAACTGATAAACTAAGAATTTATAGTATTGTTAGAAATTACTGAAATACTTGGTAATTGTAGTAAAGTTTGTTCAATGTCGTTGGCAGCAGTGTTGCCAGGTATAGGAATTTATTCCTAGATTTGGGGTGTCTGATGGGGATATTCTGTACAAGTTTCTATGAAGAAACAAAGACTAGTAAACCTTTATATTGTTGCAATTAATTTGCTTGCGCTTATATGAAGTAAAGTGAGTAATTTCTATATTAGTAAAGCCTACGTGATCAAGACAGAAGAGAATATATTTATGGAAATGTGGATATTTAGGTTGTTTTGGGAATTTTTTACCATGAATTTTGGGGATTTTTATACTAAGCCATCTGGCAACACTGGTGGGCGGTTCGCTGTGGAAAAAGATTTGGCGGTTCTTTCTTCAATATTCCCAGTGATTGCGTAGGTAGAAGACTTGCCGTGTAATTGTTCAGCAGTTTCCGTTTGATCAACAGAATGAGTTGTCTTGAAGATATAGCCATTGAGCTTAGTGCTCAGCTTAAAACGGGGAAACTCTGGGATGATGGTAAGCGTAATGTATGTGCACACTTTGTCACTTCCTTAAAATGGCTTCTTAACCACCATGGAAGCCTAGGCTAGTGTAGACATTTTAGTTTTCTTGTGAGTAACTTATTCTTGTCAGACCCACTATGGTCCATTCATAGAAAGGCTTTGATTTAAATTGTCAACATTTTCATCGTTTTAAACTAAATTTCCAACTTTTTCATCACAAAATCATAAAGGTATAGCCCACTAGGCCTAGACTATTCTCTGACCGTTTGGAGTTTGTCTTTGCACTTTTACAAATTCATTGTAATAAACAATAATATAAAGGCTCCATTGATATTTTTAGGCTCTTGCATTACAATTTGGTTTTCAAATGCGGGAAAAACTGCTATTCCCAGGACAACTGCAAGCTACTAACGGTTACCGATTGGTCCTTGGTCTGCATTAGGAACATTAAAACTATATTGGTACGCCTGGTTTTGATTCATATTAAATTAAGAATTACATTATATGTGCTTCCAATTTGATTGGTCTTTTATATGGAAAATAAGTAATTTTAGGTGTAGGACTCCCTTGAGAGCAAGATTGTGGGACCAGTGACAAATCAGGATTTCTTGACAGGAACGCATAAATATTGTAATATTACGTTGCTGTTTAACCTAACCGTACCCATTAACTTACCCTAATTCATCAGTTCCTACTAAGGGCAAATCAACTCTACTTACAATACCGTCGTTCGATTGTGCCCCATCTGTTGTGTATATTAGTACTATGGCCACAATGCAATCATGCCTGTTGCTTGTTATTTGCACTATAATGTGCACAAGTGTTGTTTTTATAATAGACGGGAAAAGCTTTCCTTATAAAAACAACTTTTACCCATAGAAAAACGCCAGTTTTCTCCGATAATGATTCTTAAATTTTACCGCAAATAAATAATTAGGAAAAAACATATGTATCTATATCCACTGATAATGAGGGACCCCCAGCGGGAGCCCGGGGTTTTGGGTTGGAAAAACGGAGTATAATGGTAAAACAAAACTTCTTTTCTATACATTATTTTCTCGGAGAACACATTTTCTGTTTGAAATGTTTTCCCGTCCGTAGCTATAATTTTGTTATAGAACAATTCTGGGAAAAAGTATACTGTAAGGACAGTGAGACAAGCTTCACTAACGACAACTGACAGTTTATTCACACATACGTGGGAATATAATACAGTATGCGAACGGAAAAGTAGCATGCGCGCAAGTGCCAATTCGGCTCGAACTAACCGCCAAAATGTGTGATTTTATACACGCACATATACTTGAATTGTAAGTCAATAGAAATGGGTAATGAAATAATAAATACTGTACATGAAATTGTAGCTCTGAGGGAGCGGAATAAATATATACAGTTAGCCACAGTGTGGCGAAAGGAGAATTTAAATAAAATACAGTAGAGAATTCGGTGAAATTGCTGGACGACGGAGGAAGTGATGTCCTTACAAGTACTCCCCCCCCCCAAGACATCAGGCGGCGTAGAGGGGTGATGAGACTAATCTTTGTATTGTTTCGGGCGTCGGAGGGTTCCTGTTGTTCTTGAACGGAGGGGCGCGTCGGCGGCTGGTGTATGGATCGCTACCTCTTGTCGTCGTTTGTTGCTTTTCTTCTTATTAGGCGCCTTGTTTTGAGGTGGCACTCTGGATCTGCCAGGTCCTGCGGAGGCAGTGTCGCTCCCTTCGAGAAACGCCGGTTTCACGCGGTCTATTGAGACCCAGTCTTCTTGGCCATGCACGTCGAGAAGGAAGGCTTTCGTAGTTTTCTTGATTACTTGGTAGGGGCCTCGATAAGGTCTGGTTAGCGGCTGTCGATGAGCGTCGACACGGACAAAAACATACCCGCAGTCATCCAGGTTCTTTGGCTTGAAATGCTTAGTTCTGTCCTGGTAAGTTTTAAGACATGGCCTGAATATCCTAGCGATGTCCCTAAGATGATCCAGCTGCGTGTCGTTGGTTGATGTGGTAAAGAATTCGCCGGGGACTGCGAGCGCCTCTCCGTAAACCTTTTCGGCGGGCGATGGCTCGCCATCTGCGCGAGGGGCGGTGCGAAGGCCGAGGAGTACCCAAGGAAGTCGGGATTTCCAGTCCCCGTCGGTGCAGCTCGCCATCAAGGACGCCTTAAGGGTGCGATGAGTTCGTTCGACCATGCCGTTTGCTGCGGGGCTGTATGCCGTGGTGTTGTGGAGAGTCGTTCCCATCAGGTTTGCCAGAGCGAGCCATATCTCCGATAGGAAAGCGGGGCCTCTGTCTGTCGTGATGTCATCAGGAACGCCAAATTTGCTCACCCAGCTTGACAAAAGGGCTTCGGCGCATGCTTGGGTCGTAGTTTCGGTCATCGGCGATGCTTCCAACCACCTCGTGGAGCGATCGATGATTGTCAGAAGGTAGCGAGCAGATCCCGAAGGCGGCAACGGTCTCGCGGCATCGATATGTATGTGACCGAAACGCCTTTTCGGTTGGGGAAAATCGCCTATCCCCGATTCGGTGTGGCGGCTGATTTTGCTTGATTGGCAGTTGATGCATGTCTTTGCCCATTTCCGGGCTTCCTTTTTTATCCCTGGCCAGACGAACTTTTCAGACAGAAGGCTAGCAGTGGTGCGTCCCGAGGGGTGTGAAAGTCCATGGATGATGTCGAATATTTTTCTTCTGCAGGAAGCTGGAATCCAGGGACGTGGGCGGCCGGTGCTGGTGTCGCAGAGGATAGTTACTCCTGCTGGCCCGAGGGGAATCGCAGTTATCTTGAGCACGGATGGCCCCGTCAGGTGATCCTGTGCCTCTTGGTCGGTGCGCTGCTCGGATGCGAGGTTGGCGTAATCGATTCCCAGGTGGATTACGTCGATTTCAATCCTTGAAAGGGCGTCCGCGACTGGGTTTTTCTTTCCGTGAGCGTAGCTTATGGTGCACCCGAATTCGGCGATTGCTGCGAGATGACGTTGTCGGGAGGACCATGCGTCTGTCGATTTTGTGAAGGCGTGTACGAGGGGTTGATGGTCCGTCGCGATTGTGAAGGGTGTGCCCTCCAGGATGTGCCTGAAGTGGCGGACGGCGAGGTAGACGGTGAGGAGTTTGCTGTCGAAGGTGCCGTACAGTATCTTGTTTCGGCGGGTTTCAATTTCCTGCTGAAGAATGCCAGCGGTCGAGGAGAACCATTGACGAGCTGTTCCAGAACACCCCCACAGGCGACGTTGCTGGCGTCGGTCGTCAGTCGCAGGGGTGAGTTATTGTCGAAATAAGCCAGGGTGGTGGCTTTTGCGAGGGCGTCCTTTGTCCGGGTGAATGCGTTTTGTTGGGGAAAACCCCACTCAAGTTTCTTCGCCGTTCCCATCAGGACGTCGTCGAGGGGTGTCAGGGTCTGTGTGACGTTGGGGATAAAGCGCCTGTAGTAATTGACCATCCCCAGGAACTCATGAAGTTGGCGGGTGGTCGTAGGTACCGGGAACTTTCTGATGGCGTCCACCTTGGTTGTCATGGGTTTTACCCCGCACGAGGATACGCGTTGACCGAGAAAGTCCACTCCTTCCGCGCCGAACGTGCATTTGTCGAAACGTATGACCAGGCCATTCTCCTGTAGGCGTTTGAGGACGGCGCGGAGTGCCTCCGGTGTTCCTCCTTGGTCTTTGAGAATATCAGGATGTCGTCGACGTAGCAGACGCAGAATGGTAGGTCGCTCAGGATGCTATCCATTAGTCGTTGGAAGGTCGCCCCCACATTGCGTAGACCGAAGGTATAGGATCCGAACGGTGTCACAATGGCAGTTTTCGGAATCTCCTCCAGAAATACTGGGACCTGGAAGTAAGACTTGAGAAGGTCCATCTTGGTGAAGTATTTCGCGCCATGCAACGCATTCGTCAGGTCTTGCATGTTGGGCAGGGGGTAGTGGTCGGGCGTTGTGATGAGGTTGAGGAGTCTGTAGTCCCCGCAAGGTCTCCAGGTCCCGTCAGGCTTCTTTACCATGTGTAGGGGAGATGCCCAGGGGCTCGATGTTTTCTTACAGATACCCATGCGTTCCATGTCCTCAAAGGCGCGTTTGGCGTCCTTCAGCTTCTGGGGCGGGAGGCGGCGGAATTTGGCGTGAGTAGGAGGTCCCGTTGTTGTGATGTGGTGGTAGATCCCGTGCTTGGAGGGGGATCCCGGCGAGTGTCGGAGCTCGGGCTTGAAAACGTCTGGAAATTCTTGCAGGAGGTCGGCTCTTAGGGCGCCGGACTGGCAGGTTCCTGTGTCGATGAGGCGTTTCCCAGCAACGTCAACAAGTAGTCCGTGGTGAGCGAGGAAATCTGCACCGAGGAGGGGGCGACTGATGTCAGCGATGGCGAAGGGCCAGGAATACGAACGGTCCATGATAGATATCCTGAGGGTCCTGGTCCCATAACACCGTATGGAAGATCCGTTGGCAGCGACGAGTGAGGGGGCGTCTTTGCTGGGACCACGGTCTAGGTCGGCTTGTGACGGCGGGAACGTTGACTGCATAGCGCCAGTGTCGACCATGAGTCTACGGTTGGAGACGGTGTGGAGGATATAGAAACCATTCTTGTTTTGGTTTCCTGCAGCTGCGATGGTGGTAGGTGGTCTCTTCTGGCGTCATCTTCTAGGGAAGTTGCACGGAGCTCTACATTTCTTGGCGGCGCTGCCGAACTGTTGGTGGTAGAAGCACCATGCTGGGTTAGGCCTAGGGTTCGGACGTGTCGGTTGTGGTGGTTTCCTTCTTGCTAGAACGTTGATCTCGTCGTCGTCGTCAGGAGCCGTTGCTGAAGAGCCTATGGAAGAGCAGCTGAAGGAGGAGAACGAAGACGGTACTGATGATGCCCTGAGGCGAGATGCTTTGGAGGCCTCGTGGAGCTTCTGAGCCTTCGACAGGAGTTCGATCATCGGAAGTGTGTCGGCGTCTGTCAATTGGGCCCTTACGTCCTGCGGTAGGCGTCGAAGGAAAATCTCACGAGATAGGCTAATCTCGCGCTGTCGGTTTCGGGGAGCATTAGCAGGCCGGTTAACTCATCCCATTCCTCGACAGGAGAGGTGTCACCCATGGGTTTGCCGGCGAGGTCCGGGACTTTGTGCCCTTGCTGAAACGAATAGAGTAGATACCGATGAGTTTCGTTCTCTTGGCCAGCCTGGGCGTCGAGCCATGGGGAAATCTTGTTGAATACCTCCTCTGGGATGGAGGTGAGAACGGTGTCGGCCTTGGTGCAGGAGTTGCTGAGCTTAGCGACTCGGAAGAGTACGTCCGCTCTCAGGAACCAGGAAGCGGTGTTGTGTTGAGGAAACGGCGGCAGTTTGACTTTGGGTGTGGAGGCGAGGCCGTTGGGCGTGATGGACGGGTTGAATCCGCCATTGTGGTCAGTCGGCGAAGAGGTGGGAAGTTGATATGTCGGTTAAGCTCATCCTACTGCCTTATATGCCCCGAGGTGTGGGATCACCAAAGGCCGAAGCTCACGCCTAAGGTAACGGAGTAAAAGAAGGTAGCACGGCCGTAATAAGTCCGTTAATGGCAAAGCCAAAACCGCTGATGCTACTACAACTCCGGGGGCACTAGTTGTAAGGACAGTGAGACAAGCTTCACCAACGACAACTGACAGTATTCAAACATACGTGGGAATATAATACAGGGTGCGTACGGAAAAGTAGCATGCGCGCAGGCGCCAATTCGGCTTGAACTAACTGCCAAAATATGTGTGTTTTTACACACGCAAAAACACTTGAATTACAAGTCAATAGAAATAGGTAATGAAATAATAAATACATGAAATTGTATCTCTGAGGGAGTGGAATAAATATATACAGTTAGCCACAGTGTGGCGAAAGGAGAATTTAAATAAAATACCGTAGAGAATTTGGTGAAATTGCTGGACGACGGAGGAAGTGATGTCCTTACAATACTAATACTGTAAAGATATGAGTTTTACATTGTAAAACAACAGTTTACTTCGAAATGACCTTTATTTCTGTGGCAAATCAATAGTTGATAAGATACCCCCTAATATATCCCACAGTAATGGTGGGCCACCCTGTGGGAAATAGTGTTTTTGGGTTTGGAAAATTTATGGAAATCGAAATAAAGGTAAAACTAATCTTTTCTCTTTTATACATTTTTCTCTCGGACACATAAATAAAAAAAATTACACAAAATATTGTCATTCTATACGCCTGAGTTATTTCTCTTTTCTTTGTTTACATCCTATGGTTTGCATGTATCTGCATCTAATGTAAACCATTATTTGTGGTTTACTTTGAGGACCCCCGATGTAGTTACTGTCTGTGTTCTAGTGGGCTTGCCCCCAGTCACGGTCTATGACATATGAACTACTGAACTCGGTTAGGTTAGGTGGAGTGTGTTAGGTTTGTGGCCTATTGAACGAATCTAAATTTATATTTGATCCAGTGCAGCATACAAACCTTCCGGTCTCTACTGTAGATTATTTATTTCGGCGAAGCTGAAACTAGCTGTTAAGCTTTTTCTTATAAGGTATTATTACCCACCTCTAGTTAGTGGGGGAGGAGCATGGTATGCTAGCCCCCACTCCTACCAGCACTAGCAATCAATCGTCACTTTTAAATTAGTCTCGGTAGAGGAAAGATGTACCATTTTTTCTTCTGTCAAACCTTCTAACCGGTTTTAAGATTGAAAGCTACTGGCCTTAAGCTTAATAAAAAGTATTTTTTTTTTTTTCAGTGCCTTCCTTGGGGTTCAAGGGTTCCCCAAGCAAGGCAAGGTAGCAAGAGGTCTTTGGCCTTGTGTTCTGCTGCTCGCCCGACGTTCGCTCGTTTTAGGCGGGTGTGCTGAGCAGTTGCTGACAAGAACTCCTCGGAATGACTTCTCAGGTAATCTCTATGGGGTGAAGCCAGAAATGAGCTTCGGCTACGTTTCACTGGCAACACTCAATGTTGACCTTCAACTTGAGCTTAGCTTGTAGATGGGAAGCAGAAACTACTGCCTGGAGATTCACCTCCAGGTGTTGGATAATTTTCCTTTGTTCCGGCGCACAGGATCAGCATCTGTCTCCTAAGAAACCTTGATGATTGGCTGATCCTAGCAGACCTGGTGGTGACCCTTCTTCAACACAGAGACAGACTACTCGTGTTTTGCCAGGATCTGTGGATCGTGGTAAATCTCGAGAAGTCATCCCTGCTCCCCTCTCAAAGACTGGTGTACTGTACCTCGGTATGATCGTTGACATCAAACTTCTGATAGTCTTCCCTCCAGATGACAGGGTACAGAGGCTGAGGAAGGTAGCAAGCCCCATCCTCAGATGAGAAAGCTACCAGCCAAATAGTTGTTGCATCTCTTAGGTCACCTGCCATCCCTGGTCTGTCTCCTGCCCAACAGCTGCCTCAGAATTTGATCTCCAGTGGCGGCTAAAATCCAGGTGGAGTTGGCACAGCGACTCCCCAGATACATTAGTCCCCGTGGGACTAGAGCAGCAGACGAGAACCTCCGCAGAGGGACTGACCTTCTCGTACCTCCCCCAGAATTGATGATCTTTTCGGATGCATCGAAAGAACAGTGATCCAAATGCTGCACCACACGGTCTCTGGACTTTGGTCCGAATCCGTAAGGTACCAGCGCACAAATCTCTATGGAGATGAGGGCACCCTTCCTGGCCCTCCCAACAGTTCCAGCAGCTCTTGGCAGGTCACTCTAGTGCTGATGTGCAATACCGCAATACCACCACAGTAGTGGCTTCGGTAAAAAAAAAAAAGGCAGTACCTTTTCGCAGCCTCCTTGTCATCCAGCTGTGGAGATGCTAAGGTGGACAGAAGACAACTCTGTGTCCCTATCAGCTCTCTTCAATCCAGGCTAGCAGAATTTGCTCACGGACAATCTGAGTAGAGCAGCTTGGATTGTGGGGTTCGAGTGGTCTTTGAATCATTTTATAGCCAACTAAGTCCTGACTTTGTGGGGTCCGCCAACTGCGGATTTTTTCGCGACGTCCCTGAACTTGTGACTTCCGCTGTACTACTCTCCAGTCCCGGATCGGAAGGCTCTCTGGCAAGGCGTATTCTAAAAACAGTGGAACAGCATCGATGATTACGCCTATCCCCTGTTCTTTCTGATGAGAAGGGTGTTCAATAATACTAGAGAATCCAACTATCTATCCATGACTCATAGCTCCGCTATGGTATCACACATAGTGGTTCCCTTGCCTTCTACAACTCTTGACAGAAATCCTGAGAAAACTCTTCCACGACATGATCTACTCAAACAGCCATACGTGAACATTTTTCACAAGGCGGTAGCTTCGCTTCGTTTTCACGCCTGAAGAATATCCAGCACCTCCTCTCTGAGAGGCTTTTCGCAACCCGTTACAAAGAGGATGTGTAGATACCTGTGAAGATCTTGGCTTCAGTCTACCAGGTTAAATGGACTGTCTTCTATGGTTGGTTATGTGGAAGGGATCTCTCTCCCCTTCATGCCACTACTGTATTCCAACAATAGTGGAGTTCCTCGTTTACCTTTGAGAGGAAAAGTTTCTCTTGGTCTCAGCGGTTAAAGGTTTAGACTGAAAGGCGTTATTTCCTTTTTGTGCGAGTTCTCTCTTATGAAGTTATGCGCTTACTTTCCCCCAGATGGAAGTTAGACCTCCTTCATGGAACATGGTTAATGTCCTTCAGTCTCTGAAGGGTGCTCCCTACGAACCATTACGCCAGGCAACAGATCGCCACCTCACTCTTGGCCTCGGCCAAGAGGATCAGTGAACATCATGGTCTATCTAACGACGTCGACCTTTCAAAGGGATGAGGGGAATTAAAACTTTGCCTCGTCCCTGATTATTGCCAAGACTCAAAATCTTGGAGTAGTGGATAATAGATTTGTGCCCTTCAGATTGGGAGTCATTGTTCTGTTACCGATGATCCAGATCAAATGTTACTTTGCTCAGTGAGCAGTTTGAGGTATTACAGTCATACCTCTCCGTGAAAGAATCTGTTTACGAAACTTTCAAGCTGCGAAATGAGATGCAAATATTTGTTTGACCAGCATTTCAAAAAATTTTCATGTTAAGAAAAGAGATTTGCCAGCCAAGCCAAGAATGAAATTGTCACCCATTAAAAAAAGTTAAGAAAATTGTTTTGCACAATAGAAAATGTAACTCTTCTATAGTAGGGCTAACTTATAGCACAGTACACATGGTACTTAATATTTTGTATATGTACAGTATTGCACTGTATGTATTGTATTATTTTCCTTTTATTATTACACGACGTTCCAATAACTACTTAATTTACAGGTATTACCAGTTAGCTCAGACATATTGAATGGTTCAAATGTATTTGGTTATACAGTATTTCATTGTGGTTATACTGTAGCTTTATTAAAGGTTAAAGGTGTCTGGTTTCAGTTCCAGTTCCATCAGAATAGATGCTCACCAGAACGTCAGCCGGGCAAGCCCAACCCCCCACTGTGGTGCCCTACCACAGCAGTAGCCTCCCCAGTAAACAGCTTAAACTCACGGCCCTGGGCGGGGATCGATCTCTTTCCACGCGAATGCGAGGCAAACACGTTACCACTGTACTAGCCAGATTTAATGTGGTGTTATGTAGGGTTTGGAACGAAATAGGCGATGCACGTGTAAAATGAGACTCACAGCACGAAATGGGATAATCCCTCTAAATGGGCGAGTCATCCCTATAAATAGCGGAAGGGTTTGTATTTATTGCCAGACCAAATGACAAATATGAAAATAACTTGTATTTTTCCTAGCGATATAGGTATTTATACAAATTTTCCTGCCATCACCTGACCCCCCAGTGAAGTCTTGCCTGCAATCAAAAGAGAGAAGGCAGCACTGATGTGTGAGTGAAAGGGGTAACAGGTTACCCCCACTATCCCCCTCACTAACTAGTGGGCCGGTAGTTATACTTCTCTTTCAAGTTTTTATAGCTAGTCTTCCAACTTTGCCGAAAGTATAATCCCCATAGATAGCTACAGGGTTTTATTGTTAGGAGAATTAGCCTACAAGTTACTTTTAAATTTGTCATGTTTTTTATTGTAGTCATGTACAGTACAGACTTTTGTTATTGACTTCACCATTCTTAGTGCTTTGTGTTTTCACTTTTCTAGTATGAGTGTGAAGTTCAGGTAAGTGATAATTCCTACATGCCCTGGTGTAGAGGCCAGACCTTTCGGCACTCATAAGCCATATAGACGTTGATTCTCGTCCCCATTGTCCTATACAGTATGCAGAAGACATAGGTATTCCATGGATTCTCCTTGTAAAGTGTACTGCGACTGGTCATCTTCCCAATGAAGAGAACTTAAGTGGTCGAACCGTGAAGAAGGCTAAGGTCGCTTCGCACAAGCGGATTGAAACAGTGCTGTTGCAACCGTGCGGTTATGAAATCAGTGTAGATAAATGAGGCCCTTTGCACACACTGTGTGGAAGAATGTTCGGACGGTAGTGATTTGCTAACCGCATGCACTGCTAATCCACATAGATTACAATACTTGAGAAGTTTATGGCGCCCGTCAGATGGAAGGTCTTTTCCCGTACGGTAGTCGAGGTTGAGCTGCTGCAGAGGGTAGGCGTTCCTTATTTGCTGCTGTTTTGCAGTGATTATTATGAATTGTCTTATTATAGTAGTTCTATGATGGTCACTAATACAATTACTATAGAGATGCTTAGATTTTATAAAGTCATCGTTTGAAGTTATAATTACTTTTTTTAAAGTTAACGAAAGGCAACTTAGACAACCCTTTGGATATCACCCTTTATGTAGATACTGTACCAACTGTTTTTAATTTTTTTTTTCATTAATTCCTAGGTAAAAGTAATTTACTCATTTTTATCAAGCGATAATGTTAATAGATACTCTCATTATTTAAGGTTATGTATTTAGCGGCCATATTTTTATATCAATTTGTAGTAATTTGAGACTACATGTTAATCCTTTCATGAAAATCCCAATGTTCAGGGCATTGAATGGTATTAAGTTTCATCATCTTATCATGGAAGATTCATAAGTGTTCGAATATAAACTTTTTGGGAATCGACTGTTGTAGATATTGTATTTCCAAAGTAATTTACATAGGAATATCTGCTTTATTCCAAAGATTGCAACTACAGTAGTCGATTACTGTATATCAATCAGAGCAATTTTCCAATGTAGCTGTCCTTCATAAATCTTGATGAATCAGCAGTTTGAGGAAACCATGTTTTGATTCTTATTGGGTGAACCAAAGAATTTGCTCTTACATGAAATTTGAAGAAAGCAAAATGAAAGAAAAGGTATTTTTAAATACCTAACTTCCCTGGTACTTACATATATATAGCTTTATGCCGCCGATTCGTCGCGCGCACGGTAGAAATTAAAAATTCGCTGCAATCGCCAATAGGTGGCCAGGTGATCATACCTGTGCTCCCTCTATCCAGGTACCTGGAACCATTCCCATTTGTCCTCAGAAATTCCCTGCCGTCGTTCTAGCAACACGTTGGAAATTTGCTCTACTTTGTTTGGGTTTGCTTTAACTACAAATTGGTGAAGTACCTATTGCTTTTTTTTTTTGGTTGATGGCTTTCACTGATATTGGATTTTCCTTTCTTTTTCACACGAATAAGATAGATTTTGTTGGTCCAACTTGGACAGTTTATTTTCACTTGTTTTCTGGTTTTTCAAGATGTCTGCCTCTGTTGTTAGATTTTGTGTGAAGGGTTGCAAGACCGGCTTCCTAAAGCTGCTCTTGATCCCCACACAGTATGTAGAAATGCAGAGGGCATGTGTGTACTTTTGGAATATGATCGCTATGTTCTTAAGCTTGATAGGGATAGGACTAACGAACCAACTCTTAAAGACAAGATGGTGGAAGGAAATCATTCCGCCAGCACTATGACGTCACAAATCATGTGACGTAAACTCTAGGAAGAATGACTTGAAGGAAATCATTCTGCCAGCAATATGACATCACAAATCATGTGATGCAAACTCTACGAAGAATGACGAAGGAAATCATTCTGCCAGCACTACGACGTCACAAATCATGTGACGTAAACTCTACTAGAATGACTTGCAAATATGTAATTGTTCCGTAACTGAAATACAAACCACGCTATTTACATGGGGGTAATTACTTCGGCATAGCTGAATGACAAGCCATAAAGTTTTAACGAGGGTTTCCTACCCCGCCGCTAGTTGGCGGGGGGGTAGGGAGGGGTAGCTAGCTACCCCTCCCCCCTCACACACACCGGTGAATACTTCACTTTACTTTTGGCTCGGAGAGACGTCAGACCTGTCTGCGCTTTCCTCGTTTTTGACTGCCATAATTTTGTTTGCTTTCTCTTTTCAGTGTGTGTGTGAAGTTGGCCTTTATTTCTCATCATGCGTACGTGCCCTGGACTATCTGGCCGCCCTTGTGGTACCTTTATGTCGGCCGTGGACACGGATCCTCACTCCTTATGCCCTCAGTGTAGGGGCCAACGGTGTGATAGGTCTAACGTGTGTATTGAGTGTAGGGAGTGGTCTACCTCCCAGTGGGAGAGGTTTGTCCGGCGACGTAAGAAGGAGGCTAAAAGGGATCTTTCTCCTTCGGAGGTATCTCGGAAGATAGAAAATCCCAAGACTACTACTTCTGCCGCCCTTTCCTCCTCCGAAGCTCCCACTCGAGTGGCCTTTTCAGAGAGGCCGGCGAGTGGTAGCATAGACCGTAATGCTGTTAACCGATCCCAGGGTGAGGGTGAGGTCGTTGCCTCCCATAGCGAGGCGGCTGCCCCCCCCAGGAGGAATTTGTATCTAATAATGATCTTTTTCAGCTTTGGGCTTCCTTGGGGCTGCAGGGTTCGCCCTCCAAGGAAGCTCTGTTTGACATGATCAAACTGGGTGCGGCCGTCAAACAATCGCCAACTTCAGCGGAGATAGATTCTCTGTCTGTGGTTGACGTTGTTGTGACGGAAACATCCCGTGGGTCTAACCAAACGCCCGTTCCTGTGGCTGAGGTAGCTGAAGGCTCTGACTCCCCCTCCGAACATCCTTCGAGGAAGGAGCTTAGTCCCACGGTCTCTCCTGCCGGTGATTCTCCCTCTCGGGGGAGTTCACTAACAGAGACTACTCTTCGGAGGCCCATCGATGGTCAGCCTGGTGATCCCACGGCCCCTCGTGGGTGTATAAGGCGGAAGGGTTGTCCTCCCCTTCGCCGTAGAGGCCTTCCTTCCCCCTTCAAAGGGGTTAAGAGGCGCCTCTTCGGCTCGTCGTCACCACAGTCCTCTGCGGAGGAGACGACTCGCCGTTCTCCTGTCCTGCCAGCTACCAACCTAGACACCTCTAGGGATCGTTCGCGATCCCCTTCGGAGGATGGTCGTCCTTCGGGACATTGTGACCTGTCGCCCAGACCATCTACCTCTAAAGCTCCTGATGCGTTTGACATGCCACCTGATACTGCCACTGCGCAGTCTTTAGGCCATTCGGGGCTGCAGGGACTTGAGCGCAAAACTGCGTCTCGCCCCCAAGCGCCAGGCACCGCCTGAGCACCCGTCTGCCGATGTTGCTGCTGTTCCTGACTTAGCGCCTCGGCGCTCACCCTTAGGCATTTGCGCCCCCGTTCCTGTTACGCGCCAGGGTCCCCCTGCGCGCCCACGCCCACGCCCCCGCCCCCGCGCTCACCTGCGCACACGCGGCCAGTTCCTGATATAGCGCTCACCTGCACATACGCGCCCCGTTCCTGACATGGCGCTCCTGCGCTCACCTGCGCATACGCGCCCTCCAGCGCCTACCTGCGCCCACGCGCCCTCCAGCGCCTCGGCACCCCCCAGTTCCTGTTTCATTGCGCGCGGTCCAGGAGGTTCCTGAGTTGGCGCACAGGCGTCCACAGGTTCCTGCGGACTCGTCGTGCCCATCGTGGGAAAAGCACGACACGCACCCACGCGCGGTTCCAGCGCCTGCGCCCACGCGCTCGGCGCGTTGCTTTGGACTCATCGCGCCCACCTAGGGAGACGCGCATAGTTCCAGCACCAGCGCCCACGCGCTCGCCAATGCTACCACGCATCGCTACATCTCAGTGCGTCGCCCAAGAGGCTCCCAAGTTAGCGCACGGGTGCTCACGGCCTCCTCTGGGCTCTCCCTCTAGACCGCACGAGCTTGCACCTGATACAATAGCGCACGACGCTCCAGTAACGCGCCCTGTTCCTGCTACACGCCCCGTTCCTGTATTTAGGACAACTAAGGTTGCCCATCAACGAACACCACAGCGCCCTCTTACAATGGCACGCCCCGCGCGGCCGCTGCAACGACGCACTCCGGTGCGACTGCATTCTGATGCGCGCCCACGATCGCCGGCGCGACCAGCGCGCCCACAGGCGAGTATGCCGGTCTTATCCGACCGGCGCCAACCATCTCGCCCCCAGGCTCCAGCGCTAACGCGCCCTCAGCCGGTTCTTCCGGACATGCGCTCAGGCGCCCCCGTTATCTCGCGCCCTTCAGGGCTGTGCCCGCGCGTTCGGCCTCCTCCTGCTCCAGCTCCTGATCGCCGCACGCCTACGCCATCGCCTACGCGGCCTTTGCCACCATGTTCCCGCTCCAGCTGCGCCCGGCCCCGCGGATGCGCGAGTTTCCAGTATCGCGCCATCCATTCACGCGCGACCCAAATCAGGGCCCGATTTACGAGCCCCAGCGCGAACGCCGCCAGGTGGACCCTTCCTCGTCGCGTTCCCCTCCCCGCAAGCGCAGACCAGCGCGCTCGCCAGAGGAGGGGCGCTCCCCGGACAGGTCTAGGGGTTTTTTCTTTTTCAGCCCTGCAGGCGAACCCTCGTCTGTCGACTCCTAGGGATCCCTCGATCCCCTTCCCTCCAGAGGGGGTGTCAGACAGCAGCCCTGGTTCGGCACCCTAGTCAGAGCCCTTGTGCAGGCGATTAAGCCAGCCCTCTCTGATTTGGGGTACGATCCAGCAGCAGTTTCCTCTCCCCTGAAGAGGAAGAGAGGAGTCTCTCCCGTGGATCCTCCTCCGAGGCCTATTCTGTCTCCGCGCAGATCCTTACGCAAGGCTCCTACTCCCCCTCAGACCTCGTCCTCCCCTGCGGAGGAGTATTACCCCTCCTCAGGAGAGTCGGATGAGCCGGAACACTCCCCCATCGCACCAATGGGGGAGGTTCCTCCTCTGCCCGAGAGGTCTTCTCGTCCACAGGTGGAGAAGGACCTGCCTCCTTCGCTTCTCGAGTCCTGTATCCCACCCAGGAGGGAGCCTAAGGACTACGATTCCCAAATCGTCAGCAAGGATCAGGCAGGAACCGTCTAGAGCCGTCGAGGATGTCCACGTGTCCCCCCAGGAAGAGCCACTGGGGACGGGAGACTTCGCTGCAAGTCCTTCGAGTCAGAACACGCGTTCTGGCAAGTCCTGACCCTCATGAGGAACCTTAATGGGATCCCAGACCCTGATGTCCCACCTCGTGAAGGGCCAGTGCAGCTTTGCCCTGGTCTCAAGGGATGAAGAGTGCCAGGGACAAGGTCGAGGGCCAGCTTGCCTCCTCCAGCAGATCGAGTGCCGGTAATAAGCTCCTCCCTCCTCCTCGAGTCCATCAGAGGAGGTACTTCGAGATCCTCGAGGAATCTGAGTCTTACCTTACACCACTCCGTGGAATAACTCACCGTGGGAGTCCCTCTTGAGAGAGACTCCAACCGGCACGTGTCCTTCTCAGCCACTGAGATCCTGAGCCAGGAGAAGGTCACCAAGTGCACCATGCAGGCGACTTCGTGGTTCGACATCTGGCTGGGGTCTCTGGGCATCCTGATGCGGTCCGAGGAGCTCTCCAAAGAAAGCACCAGGAAGGCGCTGGAAACCTTTCTTCTCTCGGGCACACGGACCATTGAGTTTCTGTCCTACCAAGTCTCGAGCTTGTGGGCCAACACGATCCTCAAGCGTCGGGACGCTGTGGCCGAGAGGTTCCATCACAAGGTACCCAGTGCGGAGTCTAGCAGGCTCAGACACTCTTCCGTTCTCGGTAAGAGCCTGTTTGAGCCTAAGGACGTGGAGCTCACTGCCGAGAGGTGTAGGAAATCCAACCAGGATTCCCTCATCCATAGGGCCCTGACATCGAGGCCCTCATCGAGGCCCTACAAGCCTCCAGCAGTCCAGCAGCCCCGTCCTGCGAAGGACACAAAGAAGACGACCACCGCAGCGAAGCCCAAGGTGTCTAAGCCCTTTCCTGCCAAGAGCAGGAGGGGCAAGAAGTCCTCCAGGGGAGGCAAAAACCTTAGAGGTACCAGCCGAGGCCGGAAGCGCTAGGGTTGGCAATCCCCCTGCATGTCCACCAGTGGGGGGATGCCTTCAGAGTTAAGCGACAAGGTGGCAGCAACTCGGGGCGGATGCCTGGACGATCTCCGTGATCTCTCTAGGTTATCGCGTCCCGTTCACAGCCTCTCTACCTCCCCTGACAGCGAACCCAGTGTCGTTGAGCTCTTTTGCCATGGGATCGGCAAAAGGGCAGTCCCTCCGGGCCGAAGTCCAGACCATGTTGGAGAAAGACGCTCTCCAGGATGTCGTAGACGGGTCCCCAGGCTTCTACAGTCGACTCTTTCTTGTGAGAAAGGCGTCTGGAGGCTGGAGACCAGTCATCGACCTCTCGAACAGGTTTGTCAAGCAGACTCCGTTCAGCATGGAGACGGCAGACACGGTCAGACTTGCAGTAAGACCGCGAAACTTCATGTGCACACTGGACCTGAAGGACGCGTACTTCCAGATCCCAATCCATCCGTCTTCAAGGAAGTACCTGAGATTTTGCCTAGACAACAAGATCTACCAGTTCAAGGTGCTGTGTTTCGGTGTCTCCACAGCTCTTCAGGTGTTCACCAGTGTTTTCACCATCTCTTCATGGGCTCACAGGATCGGCATCTTGTCTCCTTCGTTATCTGGACGACTGGCTGATCCTAGCAGACTCGGAGGCAACCCTTCTTCGCCACCGAGACAGACTCCTTGAAGTTTGCCAGGATCTGGGGATCGTGGTAAATCTCGAAGTCCTCCCTGCAGCCCTCTCAGAAACTGGTATATCTAGGCATGGTCATAGACACCAATCTCCACAAAGCCTTCCCATCAGACGAAAGGATAGCAAGGCTGAGGGAGGTTGCGAAATCTTTCCTCAATCGAGAGGAACTCCCAGCCCAATCGTGGCTTCGTCTCCTCGGTCATCTCTCCTCCCTGACCCGTCTCGTTCCCAACAGCCGCCTCAGAATGAGATCCCTCCAGTGGCGACTCAAGTCTCGGTGGAGTCAAGGACTCGACTCCCCGGACATCCCGATCCCCATGGGATCTGCGGATTGAGCGGACCTCAGTTGGTGGGTGGCAGACGAGAACCTACAAAAGGGAGAGGATCCTCTCGTCCCTTCCCCGGATTTGATGCTGTTTTCGGACGCATCAAACAAAGGTTGGGGGGCCCACGTTCAGAGCCACAGGACCTCAGGCCTGTGGTCAGAATCAGAAAAGTACCTTCACATAAACCTGCTAGAAATGAAGGCCGTATACCTGGCACATCAGAAGTTCCACCGAGTCCTGGCGGGCCACTCGGTGGTGGTGATGAGCGACAACACCACGGTCGTGGCTTATATCAACAAGCAGGGAGGTACCTTTTCGGTACAGCTATCCAATCTTGCAGTAGAGATCCTGAGATGGTCCGAAGTCCACTCGATTGCACTAGCGGCTCGCTTCATTCCAGGTACAGTAAAAGGAATGTGCTCGCCGACAGTCTGAGCAGAGCGACACAGATAGTGAGTACCAAGTGGTCTTTGGATCCTCAGATAGCCAACAAAGTCCTGACTTTGTGGGGTTCCCCGACGGTGGATCTGTTCGCTATGGCGCTGAACACCAAGCTCCCGCTGTACTGCTCCCCAGTCCCGGACCCCAAGGCTCTCTGGCAAGATGCCTTCCAACAACGGTGGGACAACGTCGATGTGTACGCCTTTACCCCCCGTTCTGTCTGATGAGGAGGGTACTCAACAAGACTAGAATATCGGTCAATCTCTCAATGACCTTGATAGCTCCGCTATGGCATCATGCAGAGTGGTTCCCGGACCTTCTGCTGCTCCTCACGGAGATCCCGAGGGAGCTCCCTCCACGTCGCGAGCTACTCAAACAACAACATGCCAACATCTACCACAAAGCCATAGCTTCGCTTCGACTTCACGCCTGGAGACTATCCAGCATCTTTTCACAGAGAGGATTTTCTCAAGTTGGGGAAAGGATGTCTGGCCACCTGCGCAAGTCATCCGCAGGAGTCTACCAGGCGAAGTGGCGAGTTTTCTGTGGTTGGTGCCGTGGAAGGGGTATCTCTCCCCTCGTTGCCACTTTACCAGCAATAGCGGAGTTCCTCATTTATCTGCGGGAAGAAATGCGCCTTTCAGTCTCGGCAGTGAAAGGCTATCGTTCAGCCTTCAGTCTCAAAGGAATGGACATTTCCTCCTCGCTGGAACTGTCTCTTCTCATACGGAGTTATGAGCTTACCTGCCCTCAGTCGGAAGTGAGACCTCCTCCTTGGAACGTGGTTCGAGTTCTCAGGTCCCTTAAGAGACCTCCCTACGAACCATTACGCCAGGCTTCTGATCGCCACTTTACCTGGAAGACGGTGTTCCTGCTAGCTTTGGCCTCGGCCAAGCGAGTCAGCGAACTTCATGGTCTCTCCTACGACGTCGCCCATTCAAGGGGATGGGGGGAGGTAACGTTCAGGTTCGTCCCTGAGTTTGTTGCCAAGACTCAAAACCCGGGAGTGCCGGACCCAAGGTTCAACTCCTTCCAGGTTTCGAGTCTCCGTTCTGTAACAGATGACCCAGACCACCTCCTACTGTGCCCAGTCAGTAGTCTGAGGTTGTATCTTAAAAGAACAGCTGCAGTCCGCCCCCAGGTGCGAGCTTTGTTCGTGAGCACCGGGGAGACGAAGAGGAGGGTCACCAGGAATACCATCTCGGCCTGGATTCGTAAGGTAATCCACCTGGCCTTGAATCCTGACCCTCCTCCGTCACGTCGCCCTAGAGTGCATGACGTCAGTGGCGTGGCTACGTCCTTGGCCTTCAAGAAGAACTTTTCGGTGACGCAGGTCCTGCAAGCTGGGGTGTGGAAGCGTCAGACCACCTTCACGGCCCACTACCGGGAAGACGTGACACACAGGAGGCTCGATACGTTCTCTATCATCCCTGTGGTGGCTGCACAACAGCTGGTCTAACCTCAGGCTCCTTATTGGACAAGTAGCAGAAGGTTGAGGGCATTGTTACCCGGTTTTAGTCTGTGTGAACGAAAAGATCTGTCTGGCCCTTTTCTTTTCTTCATCCTCTCCTCCCTTGGAGAAAAACAGCATCCTGGTCTCCGCATAGCTGACCTCAACCTCTGCAGGTAAACCATGCTCCCTTGTGTACCTAGTATTAAGTTGTAATACTGTCATGTCCCCATATATGACGAGGTGGTATTGGGAGAGTCCTAGCCTAGATTTCCATCTGAAGAACTCCAGGTCAACTTCCTAGGACGAGTCACTGCTCACCTTCACACACAACTTACGTAGGTCGCATCAGTCTCATAACTGCCTGCGAGGAGCAGGGGCCCCTTTTACCCTCGAGTTCTTTTAAACTCGGGTTCGGGGCCCCCGGGCAAGCCAAAGCCAGTATGGCAGGGGACTTAGCACCCTTCCTAAGGGTTAAGTCACCCCATGTAAATAGCGTGGTTTGTATTTCAGTTACGGAACAAATGACAAATTCGTAGATAATTTGTATTTTTCCTAACTATACAAACCTTAGCTATTTACAGTTATGTGCCCGCCAGCCCTGTCCCCCAAGATAAGTCCTACCTCTAAGTAAAGTGAAGTATTCACCGGTGTGTGTGGGGGGGGGAGGGGTAGCTAGCTACCCCTCCCTACCCCCTGCTAACTAGCGGCGGGGTAGGAAACCCTCGTTAAAACTTTATGGCTCGTCATTCAGCTAGGCCGAAGTAATTACCCCCTTGTAAATAGCTAAAGTTTGTATAGTTAGGAAAAATACAAATTATCTACGAATTTGTCATATTCATTTCTTTTTCTTGCTAGGAATGTAAAGAAAATAATAACTTACAAAGCATAAGTATTTAATTTTGATAATGTAAGGGAAATATATTATTTTTAAGTAAATTTTTGTCCTATTAGTACAGTATACTTTCTTTAGTTAATCGTCGATCTTTGACGGGCTGCCAACGCAAAAGCCCGTGTCCAGCAGTATTGGCTGGGCAATCTTTTACTACTACTACTACATCGATCTATTATCAGAGATTAATCTAGCGTACAGTCAATTTACGCTACGTAGTACTGTACTCATGACGATCGTTACAGTTCCACAATACTTTGTATCGTTATTTAATATTTCGATATTGGGAATACTAATATTAATCGTATAGTCTATTGAATTCTCATTCTAGCCCTTTGCGTAAGAGTAGAATCTCTCGCAGTGGGCAGGTCTAAAGTATGGTCTGATGTGAAAGAATTAAAAGTGCTAGTTTGTGCTTAAATCAGTGCAGTGGAGGGTGCGGCTGCTCGGTCTTGTCGTTCTCCTAGCCCTGAACCTCTTCCATGCTCCCCAACCCCTGGGAGAAGGAATGTCGACGGGTGAAGGGAGGCGAGAGGCTTTAGCCCCCGAGCAGTCGTCCCTTCGAGCGTACCTGTTGACGCTTCCCAGGACGCACGAAGTGTTATCTTCGGTGTTGGATGACGCAGCTCACAGACAAGGCTGGCGTCTTAAGTTTTTCCCTTCCTGCTAGAGGAGTAAGAGCCTCGGACGTCATGAAACCGAACGTCGAGATCGCGAACGTCATAGTTCCGAGCGTCAAGATCGCGAACGTCATAGTTCCGACCGTCTAGCATTGGAATAACGTGATGCCAGGCGTCATGATATTGGACTTCTTGTCGCCAGAAGTCGGGATAAGACCGGAGTTAGGACAGCAAGACGGGGAATCACCGCAAGTTGCAGCGCTCATAGACGCTCCCTCGCAGCAAGGTGGACGTGTGACAGGAGGTGACAAGGATCGTGACGCTCCCTCGCAGCATGCTGGATGCAAGCATGACGCACGCAAGCATGACGCTCCCTCGCAACATGCTACACGCATGCATGACGCACGCAAGCAGGACGAGGCTTGTGATCCCCCCCCTTCACTCGTTCAACATCGGAAATCGCCAATCCTTTGGAAGAGATCTCAGAGGAGGAGACACAAGAAACTCTTCATGAGGCGGATCTGTTAAGATTACTTGCGGTATTGGCGGACTTATTTCCGAATGATTTTCAGCAGGCTGTTCCTTGGAGCCCGCCCTCTTAATGAGAGAATGCCTTGATGAAGTCATTGAGCTTCAGCACGGCATTTCATTCCTGTGCTGAAACTTGGTGACGGGCAAGAGGGCTCTCGAACTTGGGGAAATTGCTCCCCCAGTTCGAATCTAAATTTCTCTTTCACCTTTTTCTTTTTCTCAATATTACTTCGACCTTATCCTAATTTCATGAACTTTCTTTCGTCTTGCTTTCCAAACTCTATGAGAAAAATTTCCCTTTTTATATGTTTATATATTATGTACATATATATATATATTTTTTTTTTTTTTTTTTTTTTTATTTTTTTTTTTTTTTTTTTACCTATGGCTTGGATGTTTCTACATCTATTGTAGCCCCGGCGGGGATGTTCATACATCCTTTATTGCTGCCTGCTTTGATGAGTGGGAGGAGGTGTCACGGTTGGGAGGTGTTTGCACTCAAAGCTATATGTGAGAGTATTGGATGATTTCAGCCATCCCGAAGATGGTTTGGACCTTTTTGGCGGAACTATTCTCAAGTGTTGGGTCTTCGGAATCCAGGGGGATCCGATGCTTGGGGTAGGACTCTTGGCTTTTGGCCGGAAACCCGTCATTACAGATATGGGGAGGATGATTCCATAATTTCTTGGTCTCAGTCCTAACAGGCGGGTTCAGCTTACACCTGTGCCTCTATATCTGTTTTGATGCTATCCTTCGGGTAGGGTATGGAGTGGACCATCTGGGAAGTATACTCTCATTGTGCCGATAGTGGAGAGTGCAAATTTCCTTTCTGATGTGTGATGGCCTAACGTTCTCGAGTAGGTACATCAAACTAACCCTTTTCTCTCTCTCTCTCGTCTAATGGAGTCTTTAAGTAACGAACCCCCATCCCCTGGATACGCTGACTCTCCCCCGGCACTGTTGACGACCTCTGCTAATTCAATTAAGGAAAATTCTGTTGACGACCTAGGAACAAAAAAGGACCCCTCTACTCATGTTTTAAACCCAATTAAGTCGGGTAACAAACGGAAACTCCGAATCCTTCATGTTACCTAAATTCCAATAAATACTGATTATGATATGATATATAAAGCATTTAGATGCTATGGAGTGATAAAAGAAATTAGAATGAAACTTGAAAATGAAAAATGGCATTCATGGATAACTTAAAACAATCATGAAGAAGCATTCAACGCAATATGTAACATCAATGATATCAAAATTAATAACTTAAATGTCATGGGTGCCCTATGTGATAAGATACCAAACAGTTTGGATGTATATAGACCTGCTGACTGGTTTGAGAAAGATATCGATTTAACTATGCTCCCCCAAAGAAAGCCAAAACCACCAATGTGGCTTGTTGCTGAGCCTAAAGGGAGTAATGGGAATTATTTTAAAATTAGAAATCTAATTCAGAAAAAGGTAGGAACCATTGCACCAGGTGATATATCTCGCTTTGGGAAAAATAGCTTCCTAATCCATGCAAAATCATACACGCAATCAGTAATACTGTCTAACCTTATGACAAGCAGTGATGAGGATATGTTAGATGTCAAACCCCACCTAAACTTTAGTTACGGAAGGGGAGTAGTCTTCAATAAAGATCTGTATGAATTTACAGAAGAGGAAATACTAGCCATGTGCCCATTAACAGTGTGGAAAGTGCATAAGATTCCTGGGACGTCAATGATTATCCTTACTTTCCAGGATGCTGATGTGCCTTTCCACATCGATATTGAAAATGAAAGAATAAAAGTTTGACCTTTTAAACAAAAGCCCTTACAATTCTTCAAATGTTTCAAATTTGGACATCCTTCTAAAGTTTGTAAAAATGAAAAAATGTGTTGCATCTGTGCCAGTCCTTATCATGGAGAGTGTACACTTGAGCCCAGCTGTTTGAATTGCAATTCAAACCATAAGTCAACTGACAGGAGCTGTGAGATTTATAAGTTTGAAGAAGCAGCCCTCAACAAATCCAGTGTTGAACACATAAGTGTAGGACATGCCAAAAGACTACTGAAAAAACCAAACAGCTATGCAAAGGCACTGAAATCAAGAGAAAATATACCACAGGAGTCATCGAACCCACATAGTGCTGCCAGTAATTCCAAGAAAAGAAATACATCATCTAATGATAGTAAAGTTTTACGTGACAAGGTAAGCATATTGCCTTCCAAGGCTTTGCCACTGTGTATTAAAACTGCGACACTGCCCACTTCTATACAAACTTCATCCCCCATTACCAGCAATAGTACTAACCTCTCTCAGGCCATGTCCTTGCCTGATTTGATGGAGGTTCCACCCGAAACAAAGTTACCAGGTGCACCTGTGGTAGGGAAGGTGCAAAAACCTGGTAGATCCTCACCACCTACAAATAGGAAAAGAGAGAGACCTCCATCTCCCTCACCCCCTTTCATAAGAAATATTAGAGTTATGACATCAAATAAATATGATGTTTTGTCTGTTGATGTTTCTGATCACCCAGAAGACAATTTAAATAAATCAGAAATTCAAGTTGAGGTCCACCATCCCCCTCAACAATTGGATCAGAAGGACAACAAGAAAAGCACAAACAAAAAACCATATTTATCAAGACCCTCTCTAATAAAACCACCGGGAAATAGCATCAGATCAAAAATTGCTAATTGGAAGACTTCATCTAAAAGCTCTTCCAAAAAATAAACCATAGTTTTTTCCTCCATTTTGCAATGGAACTGTCAGGGTTTGAGGGCGAAATATGAAGAACTAAAGCTCCTAATTCACGAGCAATCCCCCATAATTGTATGTCTACAGGAAAGTATGCTTGATTCTAACACTCCTAGTCCTCGAGAGTATGTTAGCTATAGAACACCATATAATCAACAAGCAGGGAGCCATGGCGGAAGTCTCATGTACATTCGTCGAGATGTTCCCCAAATACCCATGTCTATACGTACAACCCTGCAGGCAGTTGTTGTACAAATTGATATAGGGAGAAAATATACAATATGCTCTCTGTACTTACCTCCAAATGATAATATTTTATATGATGATTTAGCAGAGGTCATTCAACAACTCCCTCAACCTTTTCTCTTACTGGGAGATATGAATGGTAGACATCCTTTATGGGGTGATGTTTTGGCCAACACAAGGGGCAATATTATCTCATCAATTGTGGAGAATGAGGATGTGGGACTCCTTAATACAGGAGAGCCCACACACTTCCATGTTCAGACAGGTACTTTGTCATGCATTGACCTTTCAATTGCAAGCTCTAACTGCCTTCTTGATTTTGATTGGAGGACATTAGATGATTGGCATACTAGTGATCATGCACCAATCATTATAAACACCAACAAGGGTCCGCCTTTGCAAAGATCGCCACGTTGGAATCTAGACAAGGCAGACTGGGTTAAATTTTCCGAGCTAAGCGAAATCGAAGGGAGAGCAGAACAGTTTGAAAGTGTTGATGATGCCATAGACCTACTGAATGGAACTCTTCATACAGCAGGAGTCAATTCAATTCCCAAAACAACAGGGTTATTCAAACGACGACCAGTCCCGTGGTGGTCTTCAGAACTAACTGCACTCCACAGAGCCACAAGAAGATCTCTTAACACGATTGCGTAGACGCAGAACTGATGAGAATTTAACTATGTACAAGAAATGTAGAGCACAGTTCCGTCGTGCCATGAAAGAAGCAAGGCGCCAGTCATGGATGTCTTTTGTTTCCTCCATTAACAGTAGAACACCACCATCTTCTGTGTGGAGGAAAGTAAAAAAGATAGCTGGCAAATTCACCCCCAACCCACCACCAGTGTTGAAGGTGAATGGCCAGTATGTAACTGAAGCAAATGAAGTTAGCAATGCCCTGGCTAATCATTTTTCAAATGTATCCAGCAAGTGTGAAGGAGCCCCTGGTCACCAGTATAGGAGCACTGAAGAAAAGAAAATTTTAAATTTTGCAATAAGAAGGGAAGTCGTATAATTCTCCTTTCACTGAAAGAGAATTTGATTCCGCACTTGCTCATTGCAACGATACAGCCCCTGGACCCGATGGAATTCCATATGCAATGATTAAACATGTCCATTTTAATACAAAGCTATTTATTTTAAGCATTATTAATAGAATATGGCATGATCATAGTTACCCAAGTGTTTGGGAACTAGCCATTATTTTAGCCTTTTTAAAACCCGGTAAAGACAAGTTTTTAGCAGCAAACTATCGTCCTATTGCATTGACATCTTGTTTATGTAAAATCATGGAGAAGATGGTCAATGCAAGACTGATATGGTACCTTGAAAAGAAAGGTATTTTATCACCGATTCAATGTGGATTCCGAAAAATGCACTCATCGACTGATGTGTTGATACGACTTGAGTCTTCTATTTGTGAAGCCTTTGCTTCCAAACAGCACCATGTTACAGTATTTTTTGACCTTGAAAAGGCATATGATACCACATGGAGATATGGTATTCTTAAAACCATTCATGAATTGGGATTGAGAGGAGAGCTGCCACTATTTATTCAGGCATTTCTTTCACGTAGAGTTTTTCAAGTGAGAGTGGGGGAAACTCTATCAGAGAGTAAGTGCCAGGAAGAAGGAGTTCCTCAGGGTAGTGTGCTGAGTGTAACCCTTTTTGCACTAGCAATTAATGGGATATCCTCAGCCATTCCCCAGGATGTTCTCTCAACATTATTTGTGGATGATCTCTCAATATCATTTGCTGGCACTAGAATGGCAATGGTTGAGAGAAAAATCCAACTCTCTATTGATAAAATTATCCAGTGGGCTGACATGAATGGATTTAAGTTCTCGACAAGTAAAACTACCATTGTCCATTTTTGTCGTATCCGGGGAGTACATCCAGACCCGGATATATACATAAAAGGTCAACGGATACCATGTGTATCGGAAACCAAATTTTTAGGTTTGATATTTGACTGTAGACTTACATGGGTTTCTCGCCTAAAAGCGCTAAAAGCTAAATGTGTTGAAGCTCTGAATATCTTAAAAGTATTGTCCCATACATCATGGGGGGCAGACCGCAATACTATTTTAAAATTATACAAGGCCTTGATTTTTTCCAAAATTAGTTATGGTTGAGGTATATTCTTCAGCCACCCCAAGCCGGTTAAAAATATTAGATTCGATACATCATGCAGGTATTAGATTGTCTACTGGAGCTTTTAAAACCTCGCCTATCCCAAGTCTCCTTGTTGATGCTGGAGAGTTACCTCTAGACCTTTACCGAATGTCTTCCATTCTTCGGTATTGGTTTAGATTGCAAAGACTCCCTAACACTCTAGCCTTTCAGACTGCAAGCCTTGTAAGACAAGCATCATACTTTGAGTTGCACCCAAAATCTCCTCAACCTTAATGGCTTTCGGGTGAAACGATTATTAAATAGTCTGGATATAATTAGAAATAAGGTACTTCCATTCAAGGTATCATCAACGCCTCCATGGAAGTTACCAGAGATATCTTTTTGTAAATATTTTATTGGAGATAAGAAGAATATGTCAGACATAGAAGCCAGGTCTCTTTTTAATGAACATGTTAAAGAACATAGAGGATCAACTTTTATCTATACTGATGGCTCCAAATCTGATGCTGGCGTTGGATTTGGAGTACATAGTAATAGTTTTAATTGTAGAGGTGCACTTCCTCTGACCGCTTCCATATTTACTGCCGAACTGTATGGCATATTAACTGCTATTGAGAAAATAGCGTTGGAGGAGGAGGGTAATTTTACAATTTTTAGTGATGCAAGGAGTGTCCTTCAAGCTATGGAAGTTTTTAATTCTAATAACCCTCTAGTTTTAAAGATTTTAGAATGGCTTTTCCTTATTGGACGGAGAGGTATAACAGTTGAATTTTGTTGGGTTCCAGCACATGTAGGTGTGTCCGGGAATGAGAAGGCAGATTCACTGGCTAAGGAGGCTGCATCCGAGTTGCTGCCAAGAAGGTATCCCATTCCCTGTAATGATTTCTTACCTGACATCAAGAAATTGGTTTGCAATAAATGGCAACAGCAATGGGATAGTCAAGATGGCAATAAAATGAGGGAAGTAACAAATGACATATCTCCTTGGAGGTATAATATGATGCCCCGAAAATGGGAGACGTCTCTTTGTCGTCTCCGTATTGGTCACACTCGGTTGACACATGAGTTTCTGCTGAAGGGCCAACACCAACCGTATTGTGACCACTGTTTAGTACCTCTAACAGTAAGGCATTTGTTGACCGAATGCCCCAATTATAACATCTTGTGGAATAGATATTTGTTTGAGGTTCGAGGTGAGGGTAGCAGGTTCATCCTTGCCAAGATTCTTGGAAATGATGTGTCCTACCATGCAAGTGGCATTTTTAGATTTCTTTCAGAAGCAGGTCTTCTGAAAAATATTTAACTTTTATGACATTCAATTTTTATGATATGAATTGAATACTCTTTAAATTTTTATTTTATTTCATTTTTTACTTTTGTATACATAAATTAAATGTTACCGGCGTCAATGACCTTAGATGTCAGGATGCCTGAAAACTTTTAATCATTCATTCATTCATTCCTCGGAGCCCGCCCTCGCAGTTTATGAAGGGTAGACCTCGGAAGTCTTCTTCCTTCAAGAAGACATTTTTAACCAGATCGGTGAAGAGGGTTTTTTTACGTGGAACAACTGGATTTTGAAGAAAAAGGAACAGGGAAGGACAACCTTTTCCTTCCCCCAACGAGATTGGCTTCTAGATCTAGCGTGTGTTACGAGACTGGGGACGCTCTAGGCTTGGGAGTTCCTGCCTCTTCCCAAAAGGACTTCTCCAGACTCTTAGACGCCTCGCGTAGAACAGCCATATCTAAGACTTGAGTTATGTGGTCCACATCGGAAAATGACCACTTGCTGAAAGGCTTCTTCAGGACAATTGAAGTCTTCAGTTTGATGGACTTGACTCTCGGAGCCCTCGCAGATGTTACAGACGAGAAGAGCGAGATGCGAATGCACCTTTTTGCCTGTCTCGATAAAGCTGTAAGGGACGGGATAGTCGAACTCAGCCCTTTTCACAGCAGGTATTATTAAGAAAAGAGCTATGCCGTTTCTTTCCTGTCGTCAGGAATGACCTCGCTCAGAGAGCAGAGCTCTTGTATGCTCCCTTGACCAAATGCCTCTTCCCTTCGGAGCTAGTGAAGGACTTAGCGGCAGCTCTTGTGCACAAGCAACGCAAGATCTGATTATAAGGACTGCAAGGAAAGTTCTTCCGGCAAACTTTTTAGCCAGGAAGGAGAGGGAAGCTCCTCCCACGCATCAGCCCTTTTGTGAGGAAGCCAGAGAATGGCTGCTGGAGGGCAACTTCATAAAACCCCAAACAGCAACCGAAACCCATAAAGTGAACTCAACAACCTTCAGACACAAGTGGGAGCCAGATTATCCCACTACTAGCTAGAGTGGAGCCAAAGGGTAGCGGACAATTGGACAGTCGAAGTACTGAAGGAAGGATACAATCCCCTTCCTAAGGAAGCCCCCCTCTTTCGCCAGAGCTGTTAGTTGACAGCTACATACTCGGGGAGCAAAGCAGCAGCTCTTCAAGAGCAGGTAAACCAGATACTGTCGAAAGCAGCAATAGAAGTGGTAGAGGACCCCTCGTCAGAGGGATTTTACAACAGACTATTTCTGGTACCCAAGAACTCGGGGGTTTGGAGACCCGTTCTGGATGTAATTCCACTGAACAAGTAAGTGAGCAAGTCAAGTTTGCTATGGAGACATCTGCGTCAGTCCTAGCAGGCACCAGACAAGTCGACATGGTGTCGATAGACCTGCAGGACACGTATTTTCACGTCTCAATTTACCTGAACTACAGGAAATAGCTGAAACTTGTACATCACGCAACAACTTTTCAGTTCAGAGTACTTTGTTTTGGACTAAGCACAGCCCCTTAGGTTTTCACATGAGTGGTATCGAACGTGGCTCTCTGGTTACATCTGGAAGGAGTACGAATATCGATGTACCTGGACGACTGGCTAATCAGAGCCAGGTTGCAAGAAAAGTGTCTGGAGGATCTACAAGTGACTACATCTACATCCACTTCAGTTCCATCTGTCAAGTTATTGGACAAGAGACCAAGACCTAGAGACGTGGATTCCGATCCCTTTGGGAATCAGGAATCAGTTGAGTTGGTGGGATGACCCCAACAAGCTACTAGAAGGCTTCGAACTTCATCAGAAGGGCGAGATCTCGGGTCTATGGGAAGACCATCAGAAGAAATGGCACATGAACGTGAAGGAACTGGTGGCCATTCATCTAAAACTAATACACTTCCAGGAGGAGGTCCAAAACAAGTAAGTACAGGTTAAAGCAGACAACACACAGCGTTGGCCTACATCAGGTAACAGGGAGGCACTCGTTCGGATTCCCTTTACGAGGCAGCAAAGATCTCCTGCTGTGGGCAAAAGCGAACAATATAACTGATAACCCGCTTCTTAGAGAGAGAGAAGAATGTCAGAGCGGATCTTCTCAGCAGAGGAAGACAGGTTCTCACGACAGAATGGACCCTACATCACGAGGTGTGCAGCAGGCTTTGGAATCTCTGGGGAGAACAGTCAATAGACCTCTTTGCGACGCAGAGAACAAGAGGTTACTTGTTTACTGCTCTACAGTCCCAGACCAGGAAGCAGTGGCAGTGGACGCCTTCCTCATGGAGTGGGAAGGACTAGACACGTACGCCTTTCCCCCTTTCAGGATCCTAGACAGAATCATGAAGTTCAGGGAGTCGAACAACGCCCGCATGACCATGATAGCTCCGTTTTGGCCCATGAGACCCTGGTTCACAGAAGTGGCTAGTAGACACCCAGATCATTACCTTGTCGGAATGATCTACTCAGACAGCCACATATACAGAGATACCATCAAAATCTCCTCGCTCTCAATCTAACT
This sequence comes from Palaemon carinicauda, assembly GCF_036898095.1. NCBI lineage: Eukaryota > Metazoa > Arthropoda > Malacostraca > Decapoda > Palaemonidae > Palaemon > Palaemon carinicauda. Next base: position 13,987,614 of record NC_090743.1, read on the forward strand.
GCCTTTCATCTATCGGAAAAACTGGCAAGGGCGAAGGGCTTTTCGAGGGAAGCTGCAAGAGCAATCGCTGGAGCGAGGAGGACGTTCACAATCAAGGTGTACCAGTCAAAGTGGGACGTGTTCAGGGAATAGTGCAGAGTTCACATTTCCTCTTCCAGTACCTCTCTAACTCAACTGGCAGATTTTCTGTTACACTTAAGAACCCAAGAGAAACTAGCAGTATCAGCTATCAAGGGATACCGCAGCATGCTAGCTTTCAGCTTCCGTCACAGAGATATTGATGTGTTGGGAGACGATCTCTCGGACCTCATAAGGTCCTTTGAGACAGTTAAGAGGAAGGACAACCCAACCCCCTCTGGAATTTGGATGTACTGTAGTCCTGATGTTTTTAACCTCGAGCAGGTTTGAACCTCTCGACAAGGCTTCGTGGAAGGATCTCACTAAGAATACCCTATTCCTGGTTGCGTTGGCAACAGCAAAAATGTAGGGTTCAATGGAGAGAATGCAGTCTGCTCGCTGCAACTAGGTTTTGTTGCCAAGAACGAGAATTCTTCTCAGCCATGGCCCAGATCCTTTACCATACCAGGGTAACTCATTTAGTAGGACAGGGAAAGGAGAGGCCTTTGTCCAGTGAGGGCCCTAAAATTTTATCTGTAGAGGACCAAAAACATGAGAGGACAGGCAGACAACCTTGGTGCTTGGTGAAGAAACCTTCGTTACCCTTGTCAAAGAATGCACTGGCGTTCCTTATCAAGGATTTAATAAGGGAAGCTCACCAGAACTGTGACGAGAAAAGCTTCCCAATCCTCAAAGTCAAAGCACACAAAGTAAGAGCTTTGGCAACTTCGATGGCTTATAGACACAACAAGTATGAAAGCGATTTTGGAAGAGACATTCAGCTATACAGTATATATGTAACTACCAGGAAAGTTAGAAATTTAAAGATGGTATTTTCATTTTAAAATAAATTTTTAAATATACTTACCTGGTAGTTACATATATAAAAGGTCCCTCCCTCCTCCCCTCTGAAAACAGGGGCATGGAATTTCTGAGGATAAATGGGAATGGTTCCAGGTACCTGTACCTGGATAGAGGGTGCACAGGTATGATCACCTGGCCACCTATCGGCGATTGTCGCAAATTTTGAATTTCTGCCATGCACACGATGAATCGGCGGGATAAATTTATATATATTTAACTACCAGGTAAGTATATTTAAAGATTTATTTTAAAATGAAAATACCATTTTGTTCCGTAACTGGAATACAAATCACGCTATTTATTAGGGGTTATACTTTCGGCAGAGCTGAAATGACAAGCCATTAAAATATAGCGAGGGTTAACTACCAACACCGCTAGTTAGATGGGGCTAGGGGGGCTAGCTTTCTACCACTCCCGCTCACACACCTGTGATTTAGTTCACTTTACTTTTGGCTCGGATCGAGAGCAGTTGTTTCTACTCTTCCTCCTCGCCTATTCTGGACTGCCATTAATTTTTGTCTTTTAACTTACCTTTTCTTACATATATATATATATATATATATATATATATATATATATATATATATATATATACAGTATATATATATATATATGAAAACATTCTTAATGTTTATGTATAGATATGGGATAAGTTTCCTTTTCAGTGTTTGTGCTGTGCATGTGATACATATACGACGACACTTGTGTACATTAGCACCGGAACAAGGCCAGCACGGTTACACTTCGTGGGGAACGACCTCTCCCTCTCTGGTCCATCGGTCTTCCATTGGCATATAACCATTGACTCGGCTGCCGCAGGGGAATCGTCATCGCCTGGACCCTCTTCTTTCGACTATTGTCTTCGCCTTTTCCCTTTTCCTACGGGAAACATGGGTTACTGAGTGAAGGGAATGTGGCCTCTCAGAGATTGACTACGGTCTTTCTCTTCTTAAGATCGTTTACCTTTAAACAACACTGTACTAATGCGAAGAGCACCTTTCCCGTTCGCAGGTTAGGTTGCGCTTCCGATTGTTTGTCTCAATTATTTTTAGTGAAATTAAAAAAGGGATTTTGATGTAGGAAAAATCTAGTTCTGGGCGGGAGACCCGTGCCGCCCAGTGAAATGCTCCTTTAGCACCATTTCTAAGGTATATAACTGCTATATATTACCAGAGAAAAAATTGCATGGGAATGCCAGGTTGAACCCAGCTCGCTCACCTGTATAAGGTGTCGATATAATACTGGGGCGTGATAATTCACAACCAGAGGCCTCGCACCATTTAGATATCTCCTGTCAAAATCCCCGAACAGCGAGGTGCCGTTCAACATCGTACTACTACTATCAATCCCACGCCAGTGACGTCACTCCTTTAATAGCACGCAGTTTGATAACCGTATTTTGTCTTGTGTGTGAATTTCGCTGGTTTTTCTCTGGATTTACCTCAAGATGTCCGACTCCACTGTCACTACATCTAAGTTAAGTACCAGATCTATGAGTTTTGAGATTTTGGAGGGGGCCTTATCCATTTTTGTTTATATTATTCAGCTTATTTTTCACGACCTTGCTGGGTCTCTCTCGGGATAGGCTCCTTCCCCTCTCTCTCTCGTTCGTTCTTAACGATTTTCAATAAGTCCTCCATACTGATTGTTTCTCGTTATGAACTTTATGGATCGCCACGGTTCCCTCACCGTATCAATTTTATATTGTCCTGTTTTATGATAACAGTTATTTCATATTCATGTGCGTATTTTTGGAGGTTGGCATGCCTGATCGCTATCGGCGTTCTTTTCCACATATCATCTCTTGGCTTATTTACGTTCGCACGCCACGGACTCGCTTATTATTTTAACGTCATTCGTATGCTTGCATTAGTTCGAGGGGCTTTCATGAGTCGGATATTACATTTTAGTTTTCATTTTGTTAGCACTTCACTGACCCTGTGTTCTGTTAGTAGCCCTGCCTACTCCTAGCGCTGTCAGGCTTGGTTTTTTCCTGTCTTGTTCGCGCCCTCGTTTGTTTTACGATTGAGTTATAGCTAATTTTATTATTATTATCATCCAGCATGCCTTCCTCTCTTATTTACCATGTGTTATGTTTTTGTAGTGTTATAGTCTTTCCACGTGATCATATCACTCGTGGGTCTGGCAGGTTGGTATACCTGATATCGTCCCGGAGCCAACCCACTCCTAGCCTCCTCCCGCCGATATCTTATAGCGCTATGTACTCCTCCCGGGGGCATCCGCTTTGCACGTGCGGTTCCCGTTGATCTGTGAGGCATTCTATTATTATGCATTAACATACATTACTTTTCCTTCACTACTCTACCCGGTCGTAGTCGTTTTGTTTCCGTCGCTCGTTTGGCCGACGATCGGCGGGAAGTTTGCTGCTCGTTCCGTGGTACCTTATGTTATTTGTTTATTAAGTTGTGTACGGGCTTCTCCCTCTTGGTCCTGCACGTCACGAACCCTTTTAAGATCCCTTTCCCCCCTCTGTCACGCACCTCACGGACCTCGTATAGATATATATATGTTTATAAAGACTTTCATTACGGGATCCCCGGGAGTAGCTTTTATTCATTACCATTCGGTCGAGTTATTTAGTTGAGCCCCGAGCCCCGGAGCCAACGTTATGTATTATTACTTGGATTCCCTTTATATTTTAGTCACGTTTATCTGTTATATACGATCCTAGTTCTCGACCTTGCCTTCCATGATATGATCACGACTACGGTCTGACTTAATTTATTTTATTACTTTAATTTAATTTAATAATTTTACTGTCAAGTAAAGCTGTTATTTGATTTTTTAAACACCGGGGTCCCCGGGGGGGGGTCCCCTATTTTGCCTTCATTCAATTATTAAGGCATTTATATATGAATAATTTTTATCATTTATTTGATATATGACTTATAAGCCCCCGGACCCCCCAGGGTCCCCTATTTGCCTTTATTCAATATCTTTAAGGCATTTATATGAATAGTTTTATCATGGGTTGGATATATATAGAGTAACAGCATTCGGGCCCTGTGCCGTTCATTTACTTCCATTCAGGATAATTATAGCTATATATATTCAACTTTATCACCATGATATTAACTTTTATAATATTTAAGCACTGGGACCTCCGGCCCCTAATTGCTTTCCTTTAAGATACTCGTGTATCTTTTATCTTACAGACTGTCCGCTGTGCGATGACGGCATGTGCCGCTGTTCTCCACCAACCCTGCGGCCATAATGTGTGTCGTTCGCACGCATTTTAACTTTTCAGCTTTTTTCCGTGGGGAACACTTCCCTTCAGAGGATCAGTGGTTCTCACTATTAGTGAATATTCTTAGCTGATTGAAATAATTGTAATTCTGTTTTTTTATTACAGTTACTCCGCTCCCCCCCCCTTCTCCCGTGGATGTCGACTGGGGAAGGAAGGGCGCAATACTTATTTTATGTTGTTCCCTTGGGTTTCCTCTTCGTTCCTCCTTAGGGAATTTGCTGTTAAATATTTAGTTTTATTTTTTCCCAGTTAACTATGCAGTTTTCTTCGTTCAACTAAGAGTGCTGACGAAGCAGAGCTGTTCTGTTCATGCATGGGGAATCTGCTGTCACTGCCGTCCCTCAGAGGATGTCGTCTTGGATGTCATCCATACCCTAGAAGTACGCCCATGACAACATGACCAGCACTTCAGATCATCTTAGAATGCTAACCAGGAGGTTTGCCTCCAGGGGTTGGACAACTTTCCCTTCCGAGGGAAAGTTTCCTCCCCAGGTGTGAGGTGGTTTCTCCCTTCCGAGGGAGAGCTTCCCACATCTTAATAAATTCATCTCCGACTGCTGTTGCTGCCTTTGCCCAGACTTCTCTCCCCCCCTTGCTGTGTCTCTCTTCCTTCAGGGGCAGAGCACAATCTTAAGAAAGTCTTCTACATAGCATTCACCTCTTTTGTTAGCGAGAGAGCCCACTCATAGAGACTCCAGTTCGGAGGATCGCTACTGTTGAAGGTCAGCTTGCTGATCCATCGGCCCTAATGGGCGTCATCATGGCCGTCAAGAAGTCTATTCTACGAAGTGTTCACCTCTCATTCGCGAGAGAGGCCACTCACAGAGACTCCTCTCCAGAGGATCGCTACTGTTGAAGGTCAGCTTGCTGATCCACCGGCCCTAATGGGCATCATCAAGTCTCTTGTAAGAAGTGTCTTTCGTTCGTGAGAGGCACCACTCATAGAAACTCCTCTTCAGAGGATTGCTACTGTTGATGGTCAGCTTGCAGCTTGCTGATCCACCGGCCCTAATGGGCGTCATCAAGTCCCTTCTACGAAGTGATCACCTCTCTCGTTCGCGAGAGAGACCACTCATAGAGACTCCTCTTCGGAGGATCGCTACTGTTGAAGGTCAGCTTGCTGATCCACTGGCCCTAATGGGCGTCATCGTCTCTTCTACGAAGTGATCACATCTCGTTCGCGAGAGAGGCTACTCATAGAGAGACTTCTTTGGAGGATCGCTACTGTTGAAGGTCAGCTTGCTGATCCAACCACATCACAGACTCTGATTGCTCTTCGCCTCGACTACTCTATCCCTCTGGCTGAGTCTCTCTTCCTTCAGCGATGGAGCACAGTCTTAGGCAAGTCTCTTACGAAGTGTTCACCTTTCTCGGTCGCGAGAGAGGCCACTCAAAGAGACACCTCTTCGGAGGATCACTTTGCTAAGGTCAGCTTGCTGGTCCACCGGGCCTCATGGGCGTCATCAGTTCCTGATCATCCTACCAGCGCAACCTTGCGCTGTAGCTTAGTCCATGGACTCTGGTCCTGGACTCTTCTATGGACCTTTCACGGTTGCCATCGGTGGTTGTTCGCCTTTCCAAAGGGCACATCCCAGTTCCTGATGGTCTTGCCAGCTGACCTTCCAATCTACCACGCGAATGCGCACGCGCCAACAGTCTTCCACACGCGCCATTGGTCTTCGCGCGCGCCAATGCACCCACCCTTGCGCACTAGTCACGCTTCGGCGCATTCTAAGGAGACTGCTTAAAACTACACAGTGCCTTACTGCGCGCCAGCGCTCTTCCCCACTTTCCTGCGCCCTCCTGCGCAGTTGTGGTCTCAGATCTAATGCGCCAGCTCTTGCCAAAGAGCCAGCGCTTGCCTGCTCTCCAGCGCTCTTCTGCACATTTACTGGAAACTGCGCTTCAGCAGAAACTGAGCACCATCATCATCCTGTGTGCCATCGCTCCAGTCAGTACTCTCCTGCACACTCGTACAGTAGGCAGAAAATATGAAAAAACCTTTTTGGACAGGTCACCATTGCCACATTCCTCTCCCCGCAAATGCATGACATGGCCGCCAAGAAAAGAGGAAAGAGGCTTCACAGATGGTTTCAAGATCCCGAAGATTCCATCTTACAAGGGGAATCAAAATGGGGAATCCTTGGTCCCTGTCTCCTGAAGTTTCTTTTTTCCTTGACAGACCACCGTCAGCATACAGGAAAGCATCAACAGTCTGATCTCTAGATCACTGTTTGCTGAAAGCTAGTTCATGGTTTGCTGAAGGTCGCAGATCACCAGATCGCAAATTACTAGCTTAACGCTGATCTTTGATCTCTAGTCCCTCCAATGACTAACGATCTCCGATTGCTAGTCAATAACCAGTCATCAGCTTGCTGATCACTAGATCACCGATGGGCAGCTCATATATCTTCGATCATTGAACTCAGCTCGCTGATCTCTGACCAACCCATCGTCAGCGTGCTGATCTCTAGCTCACCATCGGCTCACAGACCGTCGATTCACTGATCATTGGCAATTCACCAGCAGTTTGTGACTGATTTCCTAGTCAACCACTGCCCGTAGTTCCCTAGATCTGAAGGTATAAAACATACTTCTCGCTACTGGCCATTCGCCATCACACTAAAGTGATCGGCAAACGCTCGACAACCCTCATCAACGGCTTGTCGACAGGAAACTACTTGCGAGCACTCTCCAACTGCACAGTAACCACGATACCCAACCATTAACCATTGATTAACATTCGCCTGATTGTTTCTAAGGAATAGCATCAATAATCCCACCAGGGCGCATGGTAAGGCTAAGCGTTGCCTTACTTCTGTTAGTTAAAGGAATTCTCTCTCGGGGAAGAATTCTTACGCTGGGTATCGCGTCTGATCCTATACGACACGAGTCAAGACTCCAGCATTAACAATCTTCCATGCAAAAGGATCCGCAAGGAGCTGTCCCTTTGGGTCGATGTCCACACCATGTTGGAGTTCGAACAAGGGCTAAGACCTCAGGTCTTCATTTGCACTCTGGACCTAGAGGACACATACTTCAAGGCCCAAACCATCCACCTAAGAAGGTTGGAAGATTCAGTCTAGACAAACAAGAAACAACAGTTCAGGACACTGTGCTTCGGTCTTCCCACTACATCCATCCCGGTCTCACAGGATCGGCCTCTTGTTTCCTCCGTTTCGGGTCGACTGACTGACCTTAGCAGACTCAGTGGCAACCTTGCATTAGCACTGGAACTTCTGAAGTCTTATTACAAAGATCCATTGATCAAGGTAAACCTGCGGAAGTCTTCCTTTCTTCCCTCCCAGAAGACTGGTGTATCTGGGAATGATTCTAGACACCAATCTCCACAAAACCTCAAAAATGAGAACAACTCCCATCCCAGAGTGACTTGAGTCTGATTGGAATCAGGCCCTCGATCCCCCAGACATTCTGACCCCCATGGGACCAGAAGTTTGGACGAACCTCAAGGGATGGGTGTCGGTCGAGAATCTAGAGAGCGGTATAACCTACTCATCCTTCCCCACCCCTCGGACTTGATGCTGGGCTTGGAACACATCAAATGGAGAGAGGAGGGACCATAATGCTGCACCACACAACCTCAGCCATCTGGACAGAGTCAGAAAGTACCTTCACTTGTATCTCTTAAGAGATGAAGGCCAACTTTCCAGTCCTTCGGCAGCCTCATCGGTTCCTAACAGACCACTCAATGATGTGATGGCCGACAACATCACACACCAAATAGAGGCTCACATCAGCATGCAAGAAGGAACTTGCTCGTAGCCTCTTCCCATCTAACAGTATAAACACTAAGATGGGCCAAAGTCTGTTTGGTACCACTATCAGCCCACTTCATTCCAGACTAGTAGAATGTGCTCGCCAACAATCTGTGCACAGCATCTCAGATAAGGTATACCGAATGGTCTTTGGATCACCTTGTAGCCGACAAAGTCCCGACTTTACGGGGTCCTCCAACTAGGGATCTTGTTCGCAATGCTGATGAACCTCAGGCTGCCGTTGCTCCCCAGCGCTAGACCCCAAGGCTCTCTGGCAACAATGTTGGGTACAACAATGACGTTTACATCTCGTCCCTGTTTTGTCTGGAAAAGGGCACTCGAGAAGGCTAGAATATCGGTCAGCCTCTCAAAGACTCGCCTAGCTCTGCTATGGCATTACCCAGAATGGTTTCCAAACCTTTTCCAACCTTTTCCAGCTCCTGATAGTCTCTCCAAGAGAACCCTCTCCACATCACAGACAACCCACTTCGACACCTACCACAAGCTTTAGCTTTGCTATGATTGTACGCCTGGAGACTACCCAGTACCTCCTCTCCCACAGAGGCTTTTCACAATGAGTTGCGAAAAGGTTGCCTAGATATGAGGAATTCTTCAGCATCAGTCTACCAGGCAGTATAACGTCTTGTTGGTTGGTGTCATGTGGAAGTCTCTCTCTCCACTCGATACCTCTATTCCAGTAATAGCGGAATCCTCCAGTATATGCAAGAGGAAAAGACCTCCTATTCAGTTTCAACAGGTAAAGATGATCACTCAACCTTGATCCTTCACCTTCAAACTGAAAGGAAGGGACGTCTTCTCATCATTAGACCTCTCCTAACTCGTACGGACTTACAACTTGCCTTTCTCCAGTTGGAGTTGAGATCTTCCTCTCGGAACATGGTTCAAATTCTCCGATCTCTAAAGAGACCTCCTTATGTTCCACTTCACCAGTCAACAAATTTTCACCTGGTTTAAGAAGACAATGTTCCTACACACACTGACAGCAGCCATACGAGTCAAGGAACTTCATGGTCTCTCTTCCCACATCACCCATTAATGAGAAAGGCGAAAGGCAATGTTCAGTTTCATCCCCGAGTATGTCGCCAGACACAGTCTCCAGAGGTGACTGATCCTACACAAGTCTCCACTCGGTAATGGACGATCCAGATCATCTGTTAATGTACCCAGGGTAAGGTATGAGACTTTACCTAAAGAAAACGGCAATAGCCCACCCGGGTCCCTTCTCTTGTCATCAGCACTGGGAGAGACTAAAGGAGGATCACCAAAACATCATCTCAACATGACGACTAACTATGTCAGGGGCATAGCTATGCTCCTGGTCCTTCTTAGCAGATTACTCTGTGACGCATGTTTTACAAGAAGGGATGTGAATGCTCCAAGTGACTCACAACATTTCTCCTGCAAGACGTGACCCACAGCAACTCGATACAATCTCTATTGGTCCGGTGGTGGCTGCACAAAAGCTGGTTGTGTACCTCAAGCTCCTTATTGGACAAGTAGCAGAAGGTTGAGGGCACTATTACCCGGTTTTAGTCTGCGTGAATGAAAAGATTTGACTTGCTCTTATTCTTTTCTTTATCCTACCCTCTCGTGGGGAAAGCAGCATCCTGGGTTCTTCGCATAAGCTGACCTCAAACCACTGCAGGCAAACCATGCTCCCTTGTGTACCTAATATTAAGCTAATACTGTTGCGTCCCCATACCCTGGCGAGGTGGTATTGGGAAAGTCTTGGTTACATCAGATTATCCTACAATAGACTCGGAATAACTTTACCTAGACAGTCACACTTCTGCATGTCTCAACACACAGTTTGTGTAGGCTGCAGACTTTGCATAGCAAGGTTTTAGAGAGGGCAGCGACTCCTTATTTTTTAGTACTACTAACATACTCAGATAAGGAGCCCCCGGTAAAGCCAAAAGCCAGATTGGCACAGATGTCCACCCTTCCTGATGGGTGAGTCACCCCTGATAAATAGCGTGGTTTGTATTCCAGTTACGGAACAAATGACATTCGTAGATAATTTGTATTTTTCTTAACTATTCAAACCTTAGCTATTTATACAAACTTGCCCGCCAGCCCTGTCCCCCGTGAAGTCCAAACCCCCCCCCCCCCATCCCCCGCTAACTAGCGGTGTGGGTAGTTAACCCTCGCTAAATTTTAATGGCGCATCATTTCAGCTCTGCCGAAAGTATAACCCGTGATAAATAGCTAAGGTTTGTATAGTTAGGAAAAATACAAATTATCTACGAATTTGTCATGTTAGGAAGAGACCATGGCGAATGGATTTACAAGCTGAAAGAAAGCAACGCAGTTTAAGGTCGAGCTATTACTAGCTTAGCATTTTATTGTTGCTGATTTGTGCAGTGTTTTAGTGTGTGGCACATAACAAGCTGTAACACTTGAGGTCTTTTGTCCGTTAACATGGTTTGAGAAAATTTGGGTCTTGGCAAGAACTGGTCATATGTAATGGCGAAAAACACCCATGAACGAGCAGAATTCTAGCGTACTCGTACAGTGTTCTTGGTTTTGTGAATTAAGTAAGGATTGATGCTAAATTTCATAACTGATAGCATTTCTTTGCAAGGTTAGCCAACATGAATGAATCTTGTTTGATGAAAGCTGTTGCACAAAAAAATTCTCATTTTATTATCTTATTGTGTAGACCAGTTAGGAATGATTGATTTGTCCGTTAGCTTCTCTTACGACTATATTTAAAAGAAATCTTATTAAAAATGTTTGTCCAAATTGGTTTTGGGTCATTTTGACTTTGAAAAATAATTTGACATTGTTACTTACCTCTATCAAGTTTTTGCACTGCAAATTATCCTGATTTTTTTCTTTGAGAAGCTTCTATCTTCAAATTTCTAGACAGCAAGTTATCCTGATTTTTTTTTCTTTGAAACTGCGAAGAAAGACTGTTCAAAACGATTTTGCATGTACTGTATTTTCTTATTTTAACAAAGGTAGATTGATTACTTGACTTTCTGAAGTTTACCTAATTAACCCACCATACTCTTATTGTTACGTGTATAACATTATCACCTTGATTATATCTTTTATTAATTATAAGAAGTTTAAAATTGTTTTTTTTTATATATTTCAGGCTACCCCGGTGACAGGTAAGTTTGGTTTGTACCATGGTGCTGTTGGAGTCCATGTCCTAGTTTGGATTTTTAGGTAAGATAAAGATTACTTTCTTATCCCATGATTATGTTTTTGTGGATTATGATTTAATGGTTTCCCAGGTGGCAAAGGGTTCAGACATTAAGGTTCAGTGGATCTTCTATGAACCTTGAGCCTAAAAATGACAAAAGATTTGGATTTAAAATAATTGAAGACTTCTGTTGTATGGTGGTAGGTTACTTCATAATTATGGAAACATTTACAAGTATGTTATAGTATTTTATTTTTGTCTGTTGGTGTGACGAATGTCGTAACATATTGTTTGTTTAATATTTTTTAAATAACTTCAATTGTCTGTTGTATTTTATTTGTGATGTATTCGACTCCAACAGCAAATGGTATAAATCAGAGGCTACCCAGACTGATAATAGAGTTGACTATGAGAATCCAATTAATCACCTTTGTATAATCTCTATTCATTGTGATCCATTTGTCTTTAAAGAATTATTTTGCAAGTTTCGTTAATGATTGTGTAACACCGGTTGTTTTTTTATTATCGCTATTCTAATAGTTACTTTATTTTTAGTTTGTAGATTACGTAGTAACTGTAAATTTCGCTAGGAAGATGTAAACAATTAAGTACAGTAAAGCATATTGTGTTGGTTTCAAAATACCAGAATAAGATTATTATTGTTATTAAATTTCTGTAATGATTATTTAATCTCGGAGTTTAATCATTTGCTACCAGTCAAATTTGCTTGTCAATGCAGTTATCCTTTGGCTTTTGGTTAGGCTGAATGTCCAGTGGAAATTAATTTGAAAAATAAAATGGAAAGTTGTCTACTAATGATAGTTGTATATTCCGGAATCTGTGAAAATTTATTTATCGTTGTACCTTTCCATCATATGTTTTCTCAAAATCTTATTATTTTGATTAACGAAAATTATAATTTTCTTTACTATTGTTCTGCCTGAATTGTTCATTCTGGATTATTAATCCTCAGTGAATGACTTTTAACACGAAGCGTTATGTTTTGTAAGTTTTTTCCCCGGTTGCTCTATTATGTACACTTAAGAAGTTAATATCATTAACGATTCTTTTTTCGTGCTATAAAGTTGATCAAGCATTATCCATTTTAGAATGGCATAAATTATTGGCTAATAGTATTTTTAAATTCATTATTGAGTAAATCCTCTACATTTGAATCATAGAACAATTATTTATAAGATTCTCTATCACTCTGGGTGGCTTCAGTCACGTCTTCAAGATCATGGGGATGCATCCTACAAGGTATGAAAATCATTATTGCAGTTATTATGTATTTCACCTCCATTTCTAGTTTATCCAATTGTGAGTGAAATAGGAATTACTTTTTGAAGTTACAGTAATGTGTGTATTTTCACTTCGTTGTTGTTCATGAGGTTTTATTCACAAAAACTGTTTTTAAATATTAAACTTAGCCGGTGAATATATATATATAGCTTACGTCTCCGACGGTCGACAGATTCCAAAAACTCGCGAGCGATCGCCATGATGGCTGCCAGGTGTGCCCACTAGCGCCGACTATCGGCCAGATACCGCATATACTTCTCCAGGAGTTCAGTTCTTCTCTGTCGGTGGTAGTGACAGCATTGGTTCCGCTTGCGCTTAAACTCAAGTATATTCAAAAATTTATTTTAAATTGAAAATTTCATTTTACGAGATTTACAGGATGTTTTTACTTTTGAAATGCATTATGGTTTCAACACCAACCAATGTCAGGATGCCAGAAAACCTCAAATCAATCGATCAATCAATCAACACCAGTCTTTGAAGAAGGTAAAACAATGTCCTGATATCTGAGGTCTCAACTCTTGAAACCATAGACAGTGTACTGCTCAATTGTTAAAAGAACATTTGTTAAATATTTTACATGCCTGTACGAAACAGTTTACGAAACATTTACGGTGATTTTTCCGATTCTTGGATGTTTTCTTTTACGATTTTAAGTGTTTGTATCCGCCTTAAATATTCATAACGAGCATTTATATAATGTTTTATCCATTTAATAAGTAGGTATAGGGTATTTCTAGGTGTTTATTAAATGTTATTTATTATATTTACTAAACATTATTAATTAATTTACTAAATGATATGTTGGATACGCCAAGCGTATGTATGAATATTTATTAACGACCTTACAAAATGTTCTTGCACACATTAACCAGATGTATTTATGTGCATTAGGATGTATTTTAAGGGTTAAATTATTAATCGCTTTCATGCAATTTTCTAATACTGATAAGATGCCAAAATATGTTAAATTCTTTTTTTTTTTTTTACCTTGGTATTACTATGAAAGGCTCCTTTATTCTAATTCTTCACCATACTAAAAAAGGATGACGTAGACCTTGCAATACTCGTCCAGTTTAGTAGGCCTGTACATCAAACGTTCTTTCGTACAGTTGCTTAGAGTTTTTCACATATTAACCAATGTGAGATGCTGGTCTTGCATTCTAATTAAAGGTACCAAAGCGCAGGTTTATTCTTAAGTGCCTGAATGTGGAGGATAGTTAATATTTATTCTGAGACCTAATTGAAGTATTAAGTGGAATTTATGAAGTTGGTCGATGAATGCTTTGCCACTTTTTATCCACAACTTAAGTCTCGTTTCATAGTTTATATGTGACCTCCTATGTGTAGTAGGTTGGCCTGGGCACCAACCGCCCGTTGAGATACTACCGCTAGAGAGTTATGGGGTCCTATGACTGGCCAGACAGTACTACATAGGACCCTTCTCTCTGGTTACGGTTCTTTCCCTTTGCCTACACAGATTCTCCTCTGTCCTCGTACACCTGACAGCACTGAGATTGCCAAATAATTCTTCTTCACCCAAGGGGTTAACTACTGTACTGTAATTGTTCAGTGGCTACTTTCCTCTTGGTAAGGGTAGAAGAGACTCTTCAGCTATGGTAAGCAGCTCTTCTAGGAGGAGGACACTCCAAAATCAAACCATTGTTCTCTAGTTTTTGGCAGGGCTGCCACTAAGCTTTTATGTTATCCCCCATATTTCAGGCAAAAAATCCCCCAAATTTACTAAATTTCCCCCATATCTTGAAAGTACCTATAAATCGAACAATAAATAGGAAAATGAGTTCTACTTACCATATTTAGTTATTACTATATTCTTGCTGTGCCTCCTCTACATCTTCTGCAGTCACCGTTGGTCTCTTCCGTGTATTTTTTATAAATTGCATGAGTAGTGCCGTTTTCAACTTTTTATCAAAGCCTGGCTCGGCTCCCAATTTGTACTGTGTTGTTTTTTGTTACAGCTTGCTTTGCCAGAATTCGAGCAGCAACTGTTTCTGCCAGTAAAGAGTTAGTGTTTCTTGTTTTAATATTAATAACTTGAGAGAATACAGTATTCGTTCTACACAAGCCGAGGAGCGAGGCAAACAAGTGAGATTTGTCATGAACTTAGACTGAAGCTGAAATTTTTTATTACCCAAACCGTCTTTGAGCCCAAATTTTACCAGAAACGTGGTACAGTCCCCTCTGTGATTGTGGTATCTTTGACAACGAGTCTAAAACTTCTTCATTCGTCATCGAGTTTGCTCACCTGTGATGGTGGCACTAAATTTGGAAAAATATTTGACAGCTTTGTTATTGTCGGCGGCGAAACATTTATGTTAGAGGCAATGGCTGGATCCAAGATGTTGAGTTGGGTGATGACATCATTTTCATCGAGTGGAAATAGTTTTCTGATCTGAGCCCAAAGTTTGACAAGGAATTTCAAACAGTCTGTTTTGAATCTTTAAAGAGTTTCTGTTGGTAACGGCTCTATGATGAGATGAGCCATCGCAGCTCCTCCCAGATTCACATCTTCAAGTGTCTTGTGAAAACTCTTGTTAGTTGGGTCAATATCACAAAGTTTGACACTTTAAAGAACAGATTCCTTCAAAAAACAACCGAGCAAAACTTTGTATTCTGAAGTTATCATAAAATATAATTTGTGCAGATGGAATTCTTCTGATTGAAATTCTACGTTAAGAGAGTTAACTTTCCTCAAAATGTGCTGCAAAAAGAGAAGCTTATGTTTTGTCCCACAATTCTTCAACGTTTCATACACACGTCGAGCTCCGTCCACTTTATCCTCCATCGACTCGGTTTGAAAATAAACCGAAAGTGCATCATACTGTTCAATTATGGCGCTTATAAAGTTTTCTCTGGAGAGCCATCTTGTTTGTGCTAATTTGGCGATCTTGTGCCTTGGAGCTGATACCGTATCCAGAATTAGCTCGAAATAATTTTTTCGCTTGCTGCTGCGGTTGAAATATGATATGTCTTTCAAAAACCCTTCAAAATATGAAGGCAGAACACTAACCGCATTGCTAGCACATAGGGCAAAGGAATGACATACTCATCCTATTACAAATACAGATGGTACTTTGTCTCTCAGTAACTTTTGATAGCCATTTTTGACTCCCATCAATGTTGAACAATTATCAGCACCAAGACCTATCTACGACGTCTAATTCATTCAAGTCGAAAAAACGAACCACAACAGCCAAAACTCGTGTAACATATGTCTGTACTCTCATCTATTATTATAGAGAATTTTTGCTGTTTACAAATTTTATCAAGAAATTGTTTTTTGTGAAATGCTATTCCATGCTGAATTACCTATAACTTTGTCTTTTTCATTGACAACTTCTGAGCCACTTTACTGTCAGGGAAGGCTCTCTTACTCAATGTTAGGAAGTGATCTACGTTTGAAAATGGCAGGTTATGTTAGCAAAATATGCAGCAATATAAATTTCACTCTTTGCGATAGCTTGTGATTCGCTAGATGACTCCTTCACCATAAACTTTGAGAATCAGTGTTTTTTACTGCAACATTCGTATTTTTAATGTATTTTGCAGAACTTGCAGGCTTCAACAACATAGATTTGTTATAAATTTTTAAAGAAATGTAGCAGCACTTGTAATAGCTACTACTTCGTTCTGCATCATCACGTTTTAACCAAGATTTAGTTCTGCAACATCGAACCATTCTTCTTCAAATGATTGAGTATACACCTTAGTTTTTCGACGGTGGTTTACTTTTATCACTCATTTTTGCAGAATTAAAGGAAATATCGCAAACCTTAGTTTTTCGACGGTGGTTCACTTTTATCACTCATTTTTGCAGAATTAAAGGAAATATCGCAAACCTTAGTTTTTCGACGGTGGTTCACTTTTATCACTCATTTTTGCAGAATTAAAGGAAATATCGCAAACTAAATTAACGAGCAATTAACGACGCAATGTACTAAAGGCAGCTGGCTCTTAACTCTCTTGTCACACTGCCTGACAAAGTCTGTACAAGAGCAATGCTTGCTCATTAATTGTTAAGTCTGTTCTACAGAATAAAGAATAACAAATTTCTACATTTGTGCTTGTATTGGTAAATTTTAGTAATAGAAGACGATTGATATAAAAACCATCAGAAAATGTTCATTCAGAAATGATTACATCGCAGCATTAATGTTTACTTTTAGTGCAAAAATTCGTTCACATTCAAGTGAGCTGGCGCCACTCAACACACTATCTGGAACAGAGCGAGAATCATACGGGTTTATTACGTGTAGTAACATTCGTCTGATATGAAACAGGAGTAGTATGTTACACACATTTACAAAACAATTTCACAACTTGTATAATTTATATTATTTTTAACATATTTCGATTGATGTTTTCCTCATTTACTATTTAATGTATAAATGATTGAACTCCCCCAAAATTCGACTCTTATCAAATTTCTATCACATTCCCCCAGCTGAGACTAGTTTCCCCCAAAAATGGGGGAATTCCCCCATCAGTGGCAGCCCTGGTCTTGGGTAGTGCCATATCCTCTGTACCATGGTCTTCCACTGTCTTGGGTTAGTTCTCTTGCTTGAGGGTACACTCAGGCACACTTTTATCTAGTTTCTCTTCCTCTTGTTTTGATAAAGTTTTTATAGCAAATATTTATTTTAATTTTGTTACTGTACTTAAAATATTTTATTTTTCCTAATTTCCTTTCCTCACTGGGCTATTTTCCCTGGTGGGGCCCCTGGGCTTATAGCATCCTGCTTTTCCAACTAGGGTTGTAGCTTAGCATTTATTAATAATAATAATATATTGCTGCTGGGACCTTCTGGCTGTTTCCATCTTGAATGTGGTCTTGGCGACGAAACGGTTGAGGGCTGAGAGGTCTATCACTGGTCGTCACCCACCTGAGGTCTTTTCCACCAGGAATAGTTGTCTGAAGAAGCCCAGCTGTTCTGGGGGCACCACCTGGATAGCATCTTTGGTGAGGTGGTCCTGAACCTGCCCCTCCAAGGTTCTCTGCCGTGCTTCCTCCTTGATGTGTAGGGGCGAGACCTAGAGTCCCAAGACCAAAGGATGTGTAGGGCCCTTGAAGGGGATGCAGTAGCCGTTCCTCAATACTTGAACCGTCTAGTGGTCTGCCTCTTCCTTTACCCAATTTCTATACCTTACATTGAGGCATCCCCCTAGCCCTGTAGAGCGGTGTGGAGAGAGGCCTCGTCCCCTACTTCCTCTTGAAGAATCGGGAGCCAGGGCCCCTCGATTGGCTGGGGCTCTGCTCTTGCTTCCTCCGGTTGCTGGTCTCTGTCCTCCTGAGGTGGGGCGTCAATGACCTTAATTGTCAGGATGCCTGAAAACTTTAAATGAATCAATCCTCCTGAGGTGAGGGGGTCTGCGACAGGGGGCCCATCGGGATGAGGAAGGGTTCACGATGTGAGGCATCACAGGATGCCCACTTGGCTGGGCTTTGGGCCTGTGGTGCTCCCGGGGCCAGTATGGGGGGGCGTGCTGAGGTCCCCGATGCCAAAGAGGGCCCCCAAGGAGCATGGCGTCATGCCTTTCCCCCCTCCACTTCTCCAGGGCCTCTTCCACCATGTCCTCTGGGAAGAGGGCCTCTCTGGCGATTGTGGCTTCCCTCAAAGCTCTTCAAGTTCCCCATTCGATAGTTGCCTCGGCAGCCTATATAATACTATGTACCTCCTTCGAAGGATCCAGTTCGACGCCGCAGTGTGTGATTGCCCCGCCAGTAAAACTACCGCCCGCAACACAGAGACTGCCAGCTCTAGGAACTGCTCCCGGCCTTGTTGTTCCTGATTTTGTTTTCTAAGACGAGCGAAACTAGGGCCGCTGACCAGAGTTCCAACCATGAAGCCGTGTCCTCTGCAGCCCATGTGACCGCTTACATGGCCTGCGCCTCCTGCACTGTGAAGCCCTCTACGATACCTAGCTGCACTCACTTTATAGCTTTTTAGTTTACCTCTGATCTCACTTCCTCTCCTCCATCTAGCTGTCCTTTCTAGTAACTTTTACTTTATAGCGTAACTGTAACTACATTTACGCTTGGATGCTGAATGGTCTTTCAGACACAAGTGCCTCAATTCCATAAATCCAACCTATCCTCCTTATTTTATTATCTTGCTCCCCTTTTGCTGTTCAACTTCTGAATAAATTTAAGTGATAGTTTGTTATAAATGTCGGGGATATTAACGCGATTGTGAAAATTAGCTGCTTTAATGATTGGGAGAAGGGATTTACATATAAAGCTATTATTGATTGTCATGAGTGACTGCAGCCACCACCAAAATGGTTTGGACCTTTTAATAGAACTATGCTCAAGGGTCAGTTCATTGGAATCCTAGGGGAACCAGTCATTGGGTAGGAGTCTTAGCTTCAGGTCAGAAGCTCATCATTAAAGATGAAAGGAGGATGATTTTATGTTCACATTGTCTCGATTCTAATATGTTAGTTCATCTGACACTAGTGAATGTATTTGTTCCTACATGCAATGCAAGTCACCAACCTTTAATAGGAGCATGACTTTAGTGAAGCTGGAGCAACCATTAAACTTTTAACTAGGCAAACATTGGATGTTTGTTGGGTGAGGGGTAAGCGCACAACGACCTAACAGGCAGGGTTGCCAGATTTTTCCCGAGCTTAAAGGGCTAAAACAATACCAAAAAGACCAAACCTTAAAAAGATGAGGGCCAAATAAGAGGCCAAACTATTACTATGTAGATGTTCTCTTTAAATTAATTGATGTACATATTTGGTGCTTAAAAATAATTATGTATTGTAATTTTAGTAATAAAAATATAAATAAAAGAAAACCTTTGAAATATATATTTAAAAGTAATAACAATATAGTATCACAGTATACCCTGGCAATCATATACTGTATTACGAAAAAGAAAAATAATTTATCACATTCTCAGCTCCTCAATTACATCATCTCTATCACCTCCCTCTTCTGGATCATTTTTATATATGCGAGATGTGAAAATTTTTAGCATTGCTGGCGTTACTTTAAAGTCTTTGCTGCAGTCCACGAAAGTGTAAACGTGTTCGGACACAAATTATATCATTAAGCATTTGTGTACCCATGTGGTTCCTTGATCTAGTTTAGACATTAGTTACTTGGGAAAATATGCGTTCTACCTTTGCATTAGACATGATAGTGAATGATTTTCAATTTCTCTGAAAGGATGGTTCCCAAGCGCATTGGATTATCATCTTACTCCACCCAGAACTGTACTGTATCATTTGGAATGCTCACTTCAAATACACTTTCTTAAACCAGTTTACATGCATTATGTTCCGATACTGTTGCTCAAGTAAATCTATTTCATCTGTTTGTACATATTTCTGGAATGGGAGATCTGAGGTCTTCGATCTGTCCACCTGGCTCAGAACTTTTGATGGATTTGGGGCGGGGGAAGACGTTTCTTTAGTGGCCACCACCAGAAAGTTGTAGGCTTCGCTGTGCAGTGTACTTTTAGAAAACCATTTTGGAATTTCAGAAATTAAAAATCTTAAGCTTGAAGACACTTGTTGAAGGCGTGCTGAACACGCTGGGCCTATGAAAGACATGCATCTAACCAAACCACAGCTAGAGGATTATTCTATAATTTGTGATCACACTGAATTATTTACCCCTACCATCCCTTTGCATATCCTATACAGTCTTTGAGGCCGAGACCAAGTACTATAATTTATTTTTTTATAGCAATGAAGAGTGATTTCACCTTTTGCGTCTTGAGATAAGAGACAAGCTCTGCAAACTCTTACAATCCTATCTTCTTTTTTACTGCAATACCTTACAGGTATACAGGTATAGTTATCAGTAGATACATCAGTGGTCTCGTCTACAAGAAGAGCAAATTTCTCTCCCTGTATGTCTTCGTTAAGGTCTTGTTTGTAAGAAGGAGCTATACAGTAACTTCAGTAATAAGCTTACTACACTTTGTTCTGTGTATTTCAATACTTTCGAGGCTGTTGCTGTTTCCATTCTTTACCAGTTCTCCCAGGTGGCCAATAGTTGACACAGAACAGTGGCAACAAAGTGACATGGCAAGTTCCAGCTCAGCAGTCTTCAAAGCATCAGAAGGTGTAAACTATTAGTGGGGAACCTGAGTTGTGGTGCTGCATTTGATGCTGAAACTATCTGCTTGTGTTTATATGTGGTGTTGTATTTTTGGAGAGCTGAACGTTTTTGAGACTATATACAATGGCAGTTTACAGAAGGCATCACCTTTCCATCAGGAGATTCTTTAACTCAGACAGGGTTTTTTCCCAGCTGTCGAGGTAATATTTTTGAAGAAGCGTGAGACACAGCTAAATACAGGGAATGAAAAGTCCATTTTATCAGCAGTAGTGAGGGATCTTCCTTTAATTTCTTGAACACTCCATTATTTACACCCACCATACCACTAGCATTATCTGTTCCAATAGCAATAAAGTTTTTTTAAGTCAAGTTTGTTTCCAGCAAGCTCTTATTTCACTACCTTAGCAATACTATCAGCATCACACTTCTCCAATGGCACAAAGCTGAAATAAGTAGATTTTATGTAGCTGTGGAACTTACTGTGGTATATAAGTGCTATTCCTAGTAGCTCATTCACTGTGATGTCGTTTGATTCATCTATTAGTAGGCTGTACTTTCCGTTTCATATATCTTGAATCAGGTCCTTGAAATGCACACCGAGAACATTGTTTATGAGTTCAGAACATTTGGTCCTATGCGTTTTTATATTGGCACAAACTTCATGGTCAGCTAAATGACCTCTGCCCAAATCAACTAAGTGGTCACAGTTTTGTATTGCACAATGACAGCTTACAAACTATGCAATTCCAGCCTCAAAGACATCGGTTTTCAAATTAGTTTTCACTGGACGTAATTGCGACCTATCTACATTAGACATTGCAACTGGAATGGCTGCTTTATGCTTCCTTGATGATTCATGTCTGAATATCTGAGTTTTGCATTTATATCATTCTTACAATAGTTACAATGACATTTGCTAGTCATTTGGAACTTCCACAAGCCAATTTATAAAAGTTTTCACCTGCAATCACACTTTTTCTAAATTTTTATTTGTATTGTTTTCCCATCTTGAACCCTGAAATATCAGTCAATCAACATTTGAGCTTATAAGACGTTCCTATAACAATTGTAAAGAAGTTCAAATTAAAAATAAATTATAAATGCAAATTAATAATCAGTGTTCCCTTTAATGTTTCACTACGTAGTTTAGCATTGATTTTGTAATCATGCTAAAAATAGAAAAAAAAATAAGAAAAATCGTATACCGTAGTTGACGACGGGGGAAAAAAAGCACATTAAATGCACATACCCGAGAGAATTTCACAAAGTATGGATTCGCGTATACTGTACAGTCAAATAGCATGCGGTTACTGGTGATTGAAGGCGATGAGTGAAGACGGGCAAAGTAGATGACCTTAGGTTTTCGTATCTCGTTTTACACTAATTTCTTTGAAATGTCATGGGTTTTACTTGTATGCCAATGCGGACAGAAAAAGGATAGAATTATTCGGTACGATTAGAAAAATCCTATCCATATGCAGATTCTGTGTTTGTTTGCATGGAGAAAATCGGCAGAGAAGAGAGCAATTGATTAAATGAAATTAAATCGGTAACAAACAGAAGCCCAGAAAATGTTGGATGCATACAGATTTATATCTTTGGTCTATGATGTAAGTCTGTATAGAAAGGGTTTGAAATTTTTTTTGTAAATGTGTAGATTTACAAATAATGTTCCATAAATTACATAAGTCACAATTGAACGAATTCACAATCTTACCGTTGGTTTACAACCGCAATACCCCTCCCTCTCCCTTCCAGTACAAGGCACAGGATCTCACACTTCTGGTATTGGAGACCAAGAACAAGCACTGCTGATCAGGATGTAGGCAGCTGCCTTCATCCCTCTCTTTCCTTGGGATGTTCAAGAGATGCTTTGGTGACACGATCAAGAAAATCTGTCCGAGGGAAAGGAAGTCTTTGGTCCGTTACTCTTACTCAATTGAGTTAGAAGGAACGGTACGTATTAGCAATGTATCTGCTAGTGAGGATGATCCTACTATGTTCTTGCCTCATACAAGAAGGGAGAGATTAGGTATTGGGATTGCTTCCTTCCTTAAGAATACAACTTGGTGTGTGGTATTGTCTACATCCCTAATACATCTGCTCAGTCTAGATCAAGATCAAGCATCTATACCCTTATGCAGGATGATGGGGTCTACCCTCGTCACCTTACTTTTTCGGAGTCCCCTAGAACGACAGCTCCATTTTTTATCATGATTATTTTGGGCTAACCACCCGTTTACTAGTTTTTAGACCCCAGTGGGAAACCAGGGTCCTGGGTGGGAATGTTTTGTCATGGCTCGCTGTGCTCGTAAAATTAGCATTACTTCAGTGCTCCCCTGTTCTGGCAAGAGTTATGTGGATGTGCTGCGCATACAATCCCCGTGGGTCACTATATTTGGGATATTTTTTTACTTTCACAAGAGCAACAATAGCTATATACTAAGCGGAGTGGGTTTTTAGCATAATCGAAGGTAATCATGCTGGAACCCAATAGGCCCTGAATACTAAGCATATTTACACAAATCCTTAACTTTGGGAGGTTGAAGGTTGAGAGTTCTTTGTCGATGGTGGGAGCTTTACGACTGACCCGGTCTAGATGGGGGGTGTACGACTTAGTGGCTTGAACGAAGAAATAATGCAACCGCTCGTACCTCTTTGGCCGGGTAAAAAAGAAACACACTTTAATTTGCTACATATTGAAAAATTACACTGAACGTCAAAATACGTATTTTATTAACTTTTACCTGGTGAATTAGACATAAAGAGATAGATATTGAACATAATATTCTTTTTGCATTCCACCTTAGAGAATATGATATTTTGCTACAGCCTTTCAACGGTTTGAGTATGTGCACCTGTCTCGAGATGATCCACAAAATGTTATGAATAATGATTTACAGAGGTGCACACCCTTCAGTGGTAAGATCTTTGTATTCTTTTCACAAATCACTGTGGATTATGCTGCCTGCCTGGATATAACGTTTTAACACGGGCAGAAGTCTCGGTATGTCTTGGTTAATCCACCAAAGGTACCACAAACAATTTTTTTGCTCTCCCTCTCCATGCCTCCAAACACCCACACACCAGACAAAGGTCTACCTCTGTTGTAGTTACTTTACTTTGATGACTGCTTTTCTGGTCCCATACAGCAGGGAAACCCCACTCTTTACAGGACCTCCGCTGTCCTTTTACCTTGTTTGTTCAGAGTATTTAATGTTTCATATTGCGTATTGTTCATTTACTGTTAAATCGTCACTGTCAAAAGACTCATGAATTAAGAGTCTTCAGTTTCCTCTTGAAAGCCTTAACGTCTTCAAACGTTCGAATGTTTCATGGGAGCTTATTATATGGTCTTGGGGCCGCATATTTAAAGGCTCTGGAGCCTACAGTAGACATATATCTAGGTTCCAATAGTTTAAAGCCATCTGTAAGTATTCTCGTGTCGACACGATTTGCTGGCTGCGCAATATGTAGCAGTTCTCTTAGGCATTTTGGATGCCCGGTTCTGATAACTTGGTGGGTTATTGTACATATTTTAAATTCAATTCTCGCTTTAATTGGCAGCCAATGTAAATCGATTAGTATTGGGGTGATCCTTTCTCTAGGTGAGACCTTTGATCAGTCTTGCTCCTCTGTTTATTATGTTATTGTAATTTCTTGAGTTGCACTTTTGGTAAATTGTAATAGAGTTGCAGTAGCCAATCCTGGTAGTAACAGTTCATCACAAGTTTCTTTACAGAATATTCGTCCAGGTACTTTTTTATATTGTAAATGCAATATTTCTTAGATGATAACCAGCAGTTTTTATTAATTATTTATTTGGGCATTTAAGAGGCAGCTTACAGTCAAGAAATACACCTAGATCTTGAACTTTACTAAATATCGGCACAGGGTCATTATTTATGTTCATTTGAATATCACTTAAGTTTCTCACGCTGTTTCTCTTGCCCATCACCATGAATACAGTTTTGTTCTCATTTAATTTTAGTTGTTTAAATGTCATCCATTCTCTAACACTATCAAGGAGTCGGTTTAGAGTTTCAATAGTGTCATCTATATAATTTATGGAGAAGTAAAATTGTGTGTCGTCTGCAAATAGTTTAAACTTCACGCCATGCCTTTGTAGCATTTTCGATAAACCAATAGTATAGATGCAGAATAAGATTGGGCCAAGTACACTCCCCTGGGGTACCCCTCTGTTTAAGGTTTCATATGATGAATAAGAGTTTCCAATTTGTACACAGTAATTTCTACCAATTAAGTAGTCTTTTAAGTATTCGAAGGCTTGATCTTCAACGCCGATGGACCGTAGATTATTTAGTAGCAGTTCATGCAGCACTGAGATGAGCAGTATTAAGATACCACATTTATTTTCATCCATCATTTCTAGCATATCATTTACAACAGAGCAGATGGCTGTCTCCGTAGAGTATAATTTTCTGTAAGCAGATTGGTCGTCAGGCAAAGCTTCTATTACTTCTAAGTGGCTGACTAGTTGTTCAAGAATTACACATTCAAGCACTTTTGAGACAAAGGATAGATTTGAAATAGGTCTATACGAGCTTAATTCCTGGTAGTCCAGTGCATTTTTCAGAACTGGTGGGACTATAGGCTTTGTCTTAGATTTGGGAAACTTACATTCATCAATGCTTGCATTTGCTATTCTCATTATTTCAGCTTGACTAGAAAAGTCTCTCTCTCCAATTACTTCAAATATTGGCATGGGATCGATCGCGCAGTTTTTTTTCTTTGCTCTCTTTATAATTCTGGTGATGTCATTTTGTGTTATGATGTTAAATCGTATTAATTTTGTTTGTGTGCCTGGTGTATCATTAATCTGATGTTGAGTATTTACAAATGACCTGGTTATATATTCAATTTTGTTTCTAAAGAATACTAGAAAATTATTTGCTAGTTCCTGGTCACTGTATCTATCAGGTAGCTTCTTTTCGTTTAAATTTCCCAATATACCATCCGGGAGACAGTATAGCTTATTTATGTCTGTTGCTGTTTCGAGGATCTTTCTCCTATAGTATTAACTTTTTTTCCTTCTTAGTAGGTAGTTATATTGACACGCAGCAGTATTGTATTCTACCTAAGTACTTTCAGTTTTTAACCTATTCCACTTTTTTCTTACGTCCTTTTTCCCTTTTTAACCAAAGTCTCCATTGTTAGATTTATCTCTAACTGGCATCAAATTAGGAGTAAGTCTTTATTTATCAACTTACCTGCACTGTAAAACGTTGCAATAATCTTGAAAACTGTTCGAATTTAAAAGTTCACTCTTTAATGGAAGGAACACGTTCCAAGGAATGCGGCCGTCTTTAGGGTATAACGATTTAAGCTCAACTAACTCTTCCAGTATGATTCAACTTGCAAACGACTCCCGTTTTCTTTCCTTTGTTCGAATACGTACTCTCGAACAATCGTTGGAAAATAAAAACGGGAAATCAAAACTGTTTCCTTATAAGGAATACATTTACCATTTAAGTAATTAATTCAATTAGAATACAAAAAGGGGAAAGTTAAGAATTTACATTTAATATTAACAAATGGCAATCGTTCAGTTTACTTTCCGTCCATGACCGAACACCAAAACAAAACAGTAAGTAAGAACGACCTAACTAGTCAATTCGACTATTTCCCATGAATGCAATTACCATTCTCCAATCAACTATTTCTACATCTTCCCCAAACAACAAAAAGAAAAGTGGTTACACAAAGAACCATTTTGACAGATCAACTCTACAACAGAGAACACTTAAAAACGAAAAAACCATTATTTACAATCTACCCTCCCGAGCTAAGTTTCTTATCAAGTTTCTGGAGGCAAGAGCAGTACTGCGGGTAGGCCTGGTAGATGACACTTCCGGAGAAGCTGTTTCAGTGTCAAGTATTTCATCTGTCTCAAAGTTACCATCATTGTCCTCTTGTTCAACTTGAACATGTAAATTAGGATCATTAAGCTCAGAATATAATTCTAAAGGTATTGAAAAACTAACATTAATTATGCTTTCAGTTTTATCAGGCTTAATACAAACAGTACGAACAACCCCTTCGTCCTCACTGAATGTTTCAATAATTCTAACTAAGGGCCAATAAGTTCTAGATCTTGAAGGCAATTTAAAAAGAGCAATTTCCCCTTTTTTCCACTTTCTTGGAGGCTGAAAGGAAGATCTGTCCTTTTCTTTTAAACTTAATAGATATTCAGAAAGCCATTTTTCCTTAAAGCTTTCGTAAAGTCCATCCCTAGTTTCCAAAGTATGGTTACACAAAGAACCATTTTGACAGATCAACTCTACAACAGAGAACACTTGAAAACGAAAAAAACATTATTTACAATCTACCCTCCCGAGCTAAGTTTCTTATCAAGTTTCTGGAGGCAAGAGCAGTACTGCGGGTAGGCCTGGTAGATGACTCTTCCGGAGAAGCTGTTTCAGTGTCAAGTATTTCATCTGTCTCGAAGTTACCATCATTGTCCTCTTGTTCAACTTGAACATGTAAATTAGGATCATTAAGCTCAGAAAATAATTCTAAAGGTATTAAAAAACTAACATTAATTACGCTTTCAGTTTTATCAGGCTTAATACAAACAGTACGAACAACCCCTTCGTCCTCACTGAATGTTTCAATAATTCTAACTAAGGGCCAATAAGTTCTAGATCTTGAAGGCAATTTAAAAAGAGCAATTTCCCCTTTTTCCCACTTTCTTGGAGGCTGAAAGGAAGATCTGTCCTTTTCTTTTAAACTTAATAGATATTCAGAAAGCCATTTTTCCTTAAAGCTTTCGTAAAGTCCATCCCTAGTTTCCAAAGTATGGTTACACAAAGAACCATTTTGACAGATCAACTCTACAACAGAGAACACTTGAAAACGAAAAAAACATTATTTACAATCTACCCTCCCGAGCTAAGTTTCTTATCAAGTTTCTGGAGGCAAGAGCAGTACTGCGGGTAGGCCTGGTAGATGACTCTTCCGGAGAAGCTGTTTCAGTGTCAAGTATTTCATCTGTCTCAAAGTTACCATCATTGTCCTCTTGTTCAACTTGAACATGTAAATTAGGATCATTAAGCTCAGAATATAATTCTAAAGGTATTAAAAAACTAACATTAATTACGCTTTCAGTTTTATCAGGCTTAACAATACAAACAGTACGAACAACCCCTTCGTCCTCACTGAATGTTTCAATAATTCTAACTAAGGGCCAATAAGTTCTAGATCTTGAAGGCAATTTAAAAAGAGCAATTTCCCCTTTTTCCCACTTTCTTGGAGGCTGAAAGGAAGATCTGTCCTTTTCTTTTAAACTTAATAGATATTCAGAAAGCCATTTTTCCTTAAAGCTTTCGTAAAGTCCATCCCTAGTTTCCAAAGTATGGTTACACAAAGAACCATTTTGACAGATCAACTCTACAACAGAGAACACTTGAAAACGAAAAAAACATTATTTACAATCTACCCTCCCGAGCTAAGTTTCTTATCAAGTTTCTGGAGGCAAGAGCAGTACTGTGGGTAGGCCTGGTAGATGACTCTTCCGGAGAAGCTGTTTCAGTGTCAAGTATTTCATCTGTCTCAAAGTTACCATCATTGTCCTCTTGTTCAACTTGAACATGTAAATTAGGATCATTAAGCTCAGAATATAATTCTAAAGGTATTAAAAAACTAACATTAATTACGCTCTCAGTTTTATCAGGCTTAACAATACAAACAGTACGAACAACCCCTTCGTCCTCACTGAATGTTTCAATAATTCTAACTTAGGGCCAATAAGTTCTAGATCTTGAAGGCAATTTAAAAAGAGCAATTTCCCCTTTTTCCCACTTTCTTGGAGGCTGAAAGGAAGATCTGTCCTTTTCTTTTAAACTTAATAGATATTCAGAAAGCCATTTTTCCTTAAAGCTTATTCAGAAAGCCATTTTTCCTTAAAGCTTTCGTAAAGTCCATCCCTAGTTTCCAAAGTATGGTTACACAAAGAACCATTTTGACAGATCAACTCTACAACAGAGAACACTTAAAAACGAAAAAACCATTATTTACAATCTACCCTCCCGAGCTAAGTTTCTCATCAAGTTTCTGGAGGCAAGAGCAGTACTGCGGGTAGGCCTGGTAGATGACTCTTCCGGAGAAGCTGTTTCAGTGTCAAGTATTTCATCTGTCTCAAAGTTACCATCATTGTCCTCTTGTTCAAATTGAACATGTAAATTAGGATCATTAAGCTCAGAATATAATTCTAAAGGTATTGAAAAACTAACATTAATTACGCTTTCAGTTTTATCAGGCTTAACAATACAAACAGTACGAACAACCCCTTCGTCCTCACTGAATGTTTCAATAATTCTAACTAAGGG
The DNA here is from genome assembly GCF_036898095.1 of Palaemon carinicauda. NCBI lineage: Eukaryota > Metazoa > Arthropoda > Malacostraca > Decapoda > Palaemonidae > Palaemon > Palaemon carinicauda. The sequence continues at coordinate 14,016,562 of NC_090743.1, forward strand.
CCAATAAGTTCTAGATCTTGAAGGCAATTTAAAAAGAGCAATTTCCCCTTTTTCCCACTTTCTTGGAGGCTGAAAGGAAGATCTGTCCTTTTCTTTTAAACTTAATAGATATTCAGAAAGCCATTTTTCCTTAAAGCTTTCGTAAAGTCCATCCCTAGTTTCCAAAGTATGGTTACACAAAGAACCATTTTGACAGATCAACTCTACAACAGAGAACACTTGAAAACGAAAAAACCATTATTTACAATCTACCCTCCCGAGCTAAGTTTCTTATCAAGTTTCTGGAGGCAAGAGCAGTACTGCGGGTAGGCCTGGTAGATGACTCTTCCGGAGAAGCTGTTTCAGTGTCAAGTATTTCATCTGTCTCAAAGTTACCATCATTGTCCTCTTGTTCAACTTGAACATGTAAATTAGGATCATTAAGCTCAGAATATAATTCTAAAGGTATTGAAAAACTAACATTAATTACGCTTTCAGTTTTATCAGGCTTAACAATACAAACAGTACGAACAACCCCTTCGTCCTCACTGAATGTTTCAATAATTCTAACTAAGGGCCAATAAGTTCTAGATCTTGAAGGCAATTTAAAAAGAGCAATTTCCCCTTTTTCCCACTTTCTTGGAGGCTGAAAGGAAGATCTGTCCTTTTCTTTTAAACTTAATAGATATTCAGAAAGCCATTTTTCCTTAAAGCTTTCGTAAAGTCCATCCCTAGTTTCCAAAGTATGGTTACACAAAGAACCATTTTGACAGATCAACTCTACAACAGAGAACACTTGAAAACGAAAAAAACATCATTTACAATCTACCCTCCCGAGCTAAGTTTCTTATCAAGTTTCTGGAGGCAAGAGCAGTACTGCGGGTAGGCCTGGTAGATGACTCTTCCGGAGAAGCTGTTTCAGTGTCAAGTATTTCATCTGTCTCAAAGTTACCATCATTGTCCTCTTGTTCAAATTGAACATGTAAATTAGGATCATTAAGCTCAGAATATAATTCTAAAGGTATTAAAAAACTAACATTAATTACGCTTTCAGTTTTATCAGGCTTAACAATACAAACAGTACGAACAACCCCTTCGTCTTCACTGAATGTTTCAATAATTCTAACTAAGGGCCAATAAGTTCTAGATCTTGAAGGCAATTTAAAAAGAGCAATTTCCCCTTTTTCCCACTTTCTTGGAGGCTGAAAGGAAGATCTGTCCTTTTCTTTTAAACTTAATAGATATTCAGAAAGCCATTTTTCCTTAAAGCTTTCGTAAAGTCCATCCCTAGTTTCCAAAGTATGGTTACACAAAGAACCATTTTGACAGATCAACTCTACAACAGAGAACACTTGAAAACGAAAAAAACATTATTTACAATCTACCCTCCCGAGCTAAGTTTCTTATCAAGTTTCTGGAGGCAAGAGCAGTACTGCGGGTAGGCCTGGTAGATGACTCTTCCGGAGAAGCTGTTTCAGTGTCAAGTATTTCATCTGTCTCAAAGTTACCATCATTGTCCTCTTGTTCAACTTGAACATGTAAATTAGGATCATTAAGCTCAGAATATAATTCTAAAGGTATTAAAAAACTAACATTAATTACGCTTTCAGTTTTATCAGGCTTAACAATACAAACAGTACGAACAACCCCTTCGTCCTCACTGAATGTTTCAATAATTCTAACTAAGGGCCAATAAGTTCTAGATCTTGAAGGCAATTTAAAAAGAGCAATTTCCCCTTTTTCCCACTTTCTTGGAGGCTGAAAGGAAGATCTGTCCTTTTCTTTTAAACTTAATAGATATTCAGAAAGCCATTTTTCCTTAAAGCTTTCATAAAGTCCATCCCTAGTTTCCAAAGTATAGTTACACAAAGAACCATTTTGACAGATCAACTCTACAACAGAGAACACTTAAAAACGAAAAAACCATTATTTACAATCTACCCTCCCGAGCTAAGTTTCTTATCAAGTTTCTGGAGGCAAGAGCAGTACTGCGGGTAGGCCTGGTAGATGACTCTTCCGGAGAAGCTGTTTCAGTGTCAAGTATTTCATCTGTCTCAAAGTTACCATCATTGTCCTCTTGTTCAAATTGAACATGTAAATTAGGATCATTAAGCTCAGAATATAATTCTAAAGGTATTGAAAAACTAACATTAATTACGCTTTCAGTTTTATCAGGCTTAACAATACAAACAGTACGAACAACCCCTTCGTCCTCACTGAATGTTTCAATAATTCTAACTAAGGGCCAATAAGTTCTAGATCTTGAAGGCAATTTAAAAAGAGCAATTTCCCCTTTTTCCCACTTTCTTGGAGGCTGAAAGGAAGATCTGTCCTTTTCTTTTAAACTTAATAGATATTCAGAAAGCCATTTTTCCTTAAAGCTTTCGTAAAGTCCATCCCTAGTTTCCAAAGTATGGTTACACAAAGAACCATTTTGACAGATCAACTCTACAACAGAGAACACTTGAAAACGAAAAAAACATTATTTACAATCTACCCTCCCGAGCTAAGTTTCTTATCAAGTTTCTGGAGGCAAGAGCAGTACTGCGGGTAGGCCTGGTAGATGACTCTTCCGGAGAAGCTGTTTCAGTGTCAAGTATTTCATCTGTCTCAAAGTTACCATCATTGTCCTCTTGTTCAACTTGAACATGTAAATTAGGATCATTAAGCTCAGAATATAATTCTAAAGGTATTAAAAAACTAACATTAATTACGCGCTCAGTTTTATCAGGCTTAACAATACAAACAGTACGAACAACCCCTTCGTCCTCACTGAATGTTTCAATAATTCTAACTAAGGGCCAATAAGTTCTAGATCTTGAAGGCAATTTAAAAAGAGCAATTTCCCCTTTTTCCCACTTTCTTGGAGGCTGAAAGGAAGATCTGTCCTTTTCTTTTAAACTTAATAGATATTCAGAAAGCCATTTTTCCTTAAAGCTTTCATAAAGTCCATCCCTAGTTTCCAAAGTATGGTTACACAAAGAACCATTTTGACAGATCAACTCTACAACAGAGAACACTTAAAAACGAAAAAACCATTATTTACAATCTACCCTCCCGAGCTAAGTTTCTTATCAAGTTTCTGGAGGCAAGAGCAGTACTGCGGGTAGGCCTGGTAGATGACTCTTCCGGAGAAGCTGTTTCAGTGTCAAGTATTTCATCTGTCTCAAAGTTACCATCATTGTCCTCTTGTTCAAATTGAACATGTAAATTAGGATCATTAAGCTCAGAATATAATTCTAAAGGTATTGAAAAACTAACATTAATTACGCTTTCAGTTTTATCAGGCTTAACAATACAAACAGTACGAACAACCCCTTCGTCCTCACTGAATGTTTCAATAATTCTAACTAAGGGCCAATAAGTTCTAGATCTTGAAGGCAATTTAAAAAGAGCAATTTCCCCTTTTTCCCACTTTCTTGGAGGCTGAAAGGAAGATCTGTCCTTTTCTTTTAAACTTAATAGATATTCAGAAAGCCATTTTTCCTTAAAGCTTTCGTAAAGTCCATCCCTAGTTTCCAAAGTATGGTTACACAAAGAACCATTTTGACAGATCAACTCTACAACAGAGAACATTTGAAAACGAAAAAACCATTATTTACAATCTACCCTCCCGAGCTAAGTTTCTTATCAAGTTTCTGGAGGCAAGAGCAGTACTGCGGGTAGGCCTGATAGATGACTCTTCCGGAGAAGCTGTTTCAGTGTCAAGTATTTCATCTGTCTCAAAGTTACCATCATTGTCCTCTTGTTCAACTTGAACATGTAAATTAGGATCATTAAGCTCAGAATATAATTCTAAAGGTATTAAAAAACTAACATTAATTACGCTTTCAGTTTTATCAGGCTTAACAATACAAACAGTACGAACAACCCCTTCGTCCTCACTGAATGTTTCAATAATTCTAACTAAGGGCCAATAAGTTCTAGATCTTGAAGGCAATTTAAAAAGAGCAATTTCCCCTTTTTCCCACTTTCTTGGAGGCTGAAAGGAAGATCTGTCCTTTTCTTTTAAACTTAATAGATATTCAGAAAGCCATTTTTCCTTAAAGCTTTCGTAAAGTCCATCCCTAGTTTCCAAAGTATGGTTACACAAAGAACCATTTTGACAGATCAACTCTACAACAGAGAACACTTGAAAACGAAAAAAACATTATTTACAATCTACCCTCCCGAGCTAAGTTTCTTATCAAGTTTCTGGAGGCAAGAGCAGTACTGCGGGTAGGCCTGGTATATGACTCTTCCGGAGAAGCTGTTTCAGTGTCAAGTATTTCATCTGTCTCAAAGTTATCATCATTGTCCTCTTGTTCAACTTGAACATGTAAATTAGGATCATTAAGCTCAGAATATAATTCTAAAGGTATTAAAAAACTAACATTAATTACGCTTTCAGTTTTATCAGGCTTAACAATACAAACAGTACGAACAACCCCTTCGTCCTCACTGAATGTTTCAATAATTCTAACTAAGGGCCAATAAGTTCTAGATCTTGAAGGCAATTTAAAAAGAGCAATTTCCCCTTTTTCCCACTTTCTTGGAGGCTGAAAGGAAGATCTGTCCTTTTCTTTTAAACTTAATAGATATTCAGAAAGCCATTTTTCCTTAAGCTTTCGTAAAGTCCATCCCTAGTTTCCAAAGTGTGAGCAAGGAGAGAAGAATACTCATTCTCCTCATCATAATCCCACTCAGGAACTTGTTCAGAATCACCAAACACTAAAGAAGGAATAAATCTGCCAACCAAGAAATGATTTGGAGAAATTATATCTAACTCATTCTCACAAGTGTTTAAAAAGGCAATGCCTCACTGTTTTAATTAATCTTTCCCAAACAGCACCATACCACGCTGCGTACACAGGGATAGTCTTATGTGAAATTGAAGCGCCCCTAAACTTCTCCTCAAACTCAGAAGAATTAAGTAACTGTTCAATTATATTACCAGCCTGTAAAAAGGATTTGGCATTGTCAGAATAATCAGCGACAGAAACACCAAACCTAATGAAAGCCAATATAAATTCTGAAGTTGACATAGACTGGACAACTTCCAAATGTATAGCTCTTGTATTAAAACAAGTGAAAATAAGAATGTACACCTTAAATTTTTCTCCATTTTTCTCCTTCAACCATAAGTGGCCTGTATAATCTACACCAGTATGAGCAAAAGGCACACTCAAATTAACCCTGGAAGAAGGAAGCGAAGAAGGAGAAGGGTACTTCACTGTGCTAGCATTATAACGCTTGCATACAATACAATCTTTCAGGACAGACAAAACTGCTTGCCTGGCCTTTACAATCCACAAACCATGCATACGCAACAAACTAAGAGTGGATTGCAAACCCATATGCATAGACTTACAATGGGCATAATAAATCAACAACCGAGTCAAATGATGCTTTTTGTCCACAAGAATAGGATTGACAATATCAAATTTTAAAGTAATATTCTTGTCAATCCGACCTTTAGTTCGCATTATACCATTCACGTCCAAAAACAAATTGAACTGCTTAACTAAAGGTGGAACTTTTCAACTGAAGAATCTCTACTCTTCAGATAAGATAATTCAAGAGGAAAAGCTTCCTCTTGCATCAACCTTAGAAGGTAATTAGAAGCTGCTTCAACAGGGTCAGCTTCAATTTTCCTAAACTTATGTACAACAGTAAATACCTTAGAAACTACACTTATAAGTCTAGAAAAACTAGAAAAATTACTAATATTTACAAGAGGTTCCTTTTTAGGGAACATTACAGGAGAAATTAAGTCACCCTTCATATTATCAGGAATACAACCCAAAAGACACTTAGACCACTCGTCAGGAGAATTCAACCAAGAAGGCCTTTTGATCCAAAGACAGAAATTTTCAAGAAAGTGCTTACTAGTACAAGGTTTAGTTAGTAAATCAGCCTGATTGCTAGATGAAGGAATATAAGCCAATGAAACTACAAAATCTATCAGAAATCCTATCTAACAGACTAGAAATTTCCTTCAACCTATTATTTACAAATGTGTTTCTCTTAGGAGCCCTATTAGTTAGAATCCAACTAAGAACTACTTGGCTATCTATAAAAAGAGTTATGCTTTCAATTTCAGCACAATTTAATAGATTACTTTCAAAAATGGTGTCAAAACACTTCAAAGCTAATTGAGCAGCCAAAAGTTCTAAAGTAGGGAGAGTCTTCTCCTTAATAGGGCTAACCTTGGTTTTAGCAAATATCAGGGAACTATGATCACCTTGCACAGCATACATAGCACAACCATAAGCTTCCTTAGAAGCATCGGCAAACAAAAACAGCTTAACAGGAGCATCAGTTTTATAAGTTTGTCTAGAAAAGGAAGTTTGACTAACTTCACTGTAAGAATTACAAAATTTACTCCAAAGTTTAGAAATTTCAGCACTAGCTGTTTCATCCCAGTTCGTAACTTGCTGGCACAACTTAACGAATAATAAGCTTGCCCTGCAGCATTATAGGTGCAAATATACCAATAGGATCAAAGACAAATGATAAAGCTGACAAAATCTGACGCTTTGAGGAAGCACCCTTGTTCAATTGCTTAACCTTTAATTGTAAGGTATCTTGGTCAGAGTCATAAATATATCCTAAAATCTTCATTTCAGAAGCAGTTACCTTTTCATCTTCATCAAGAGTAGACAACAAAGCAGGAATGTTAGAACCCCACTCCCGTAAAGGCAACCCCCCTGAATTCATAATTTTCTTAATAGAATTGATAATAAATGGCATCTGGGCTCCCTGATTAGAAGAGAGGACTAAGTTATCCATATAAAATTTGTCTCTAATCAGAGAAGCTACTTCATTCCCTCTATAGCTAGACAAATGATGTTGAATAATATAATTCAATATAAAGGGAGAACTTACATCCAAAAATTATAGTATATCTATAAGCAACAAACTTCCCATTTATCTTTCTAAAGAAACAAAATCTATTTCGATCTGCCTCTAAAGATAACCTAACTTGGAGAAAAGCCTTGACTATATCAGCTACAACTACATAATGATTATTCCTGAAATACAAAACCAAAGACAACAAGTTGTTCATCAAATCAATACCAGGAAAAGCGGCTTCATTTAATGAAGGAGCTTTTCCCACCTTTAAACTACAATTAAATAACGGACGGATTTTAGTGGTGACATTTTCATCATTTCTGATGACAGGGTGATGAGGAATGAATATTTGACCTGCGGCTCTATTTTTAACAGGCTCAATAAAGGGATTTTGACGTAGGAAAAATCTATTTCTGGGCGAGGGACCTGTGCCGCCCAGTGAATAAGCTCCATTTAGCACTTATTCTTAGGTAATTTACTGCTAAATATACCAGAGAAAAAAATGTAAAGGAGTGCTAGGTTAACTAGCTCGCTCACCTATTGGTGTCGGTATAAAATTGGGCGTATAATCCAGAGGTCCCGCACTATTTAGATTCATCCACGACAAAGACTCCAATAGAGGAGAGCCGTTCAACCTCACTCGGCACCACCAACTCTGCATCCGCTCAGAACCCAACTCCTTAGCACCCAAAGTTTGGGGACTCCAAGGGAGAGGAGCTGGGAGGGTTCACTGGGCGGCACAGGTCCCTCGCCCAGAAATAGATTTTTCCTACGTCAAAATCCCTTTTCTGGGCTCGAACCTGTGCCGCCCAGTGAATATATACAAGAGAAATGTCACCAAACTTGCAAAATAAAGGAAAAAACATAAGCGTAAGGGAAATACAAGTTGCTTTAATCAGAGATGAGTGCCAAAAACAATTATAAGGGTATCTTAAAAGGAACATAAATCCACTTGGTAGAACAACTGACAAATAAGGTAAGGTATAATAATGCCGTGAGTGATAATATATACAGATACTCAGGAGTTAAAAATTTACAAATATAATAACAGTATTCAGGTGCGAAACCAACGAATACAAATAGGGTATAAATGAGGCAGGTAAGGGGGAGAGATAAAATGACAAGGAATCAACATGTGAGTTACCTGGCAGTAACTACGCTCCCTGCAGCTACTGTAGAAAATTTTAGGGCTTCCAAATATTTAAGGTAGTGTTTCTTGAACACTGACGGTGATTTCCACCCTGTATACCTGGAAAGGTCCGTAAAATTCATGTGGTGAAAAAAGTTCACCGAAGTAGCAACCGCTCTGATATCATGTGCAAGAGGAAAAGAGTCAGGGCTAGCTTGTTTAATAAAATACAAAATTTGTTGCCTGATCCCTTTAATGGTAATGGTACCACCTTGTTCTCTAATGAATAGAGGCCCCGAGGAGTTAGAGGAGGTCCGGGATAAATAAGACCTAAGAGTTGTAACAGGGCACAGAGACGGATCTTGCGTGAGGGGAACAATTTTCCAGGAGGACCATCTGTTCTGAGGGTCTTCGTTCTTAGCCAAAAAGAATTTGTTAGGTGAAAGAAGGACCTCTCCCGAAGGAAGGAACTCAATATGACCCGGGTCTCTCGACAAGGCTGCCAGTTCAGAAATTCTTGCCCCGGAAGCCAAGCTCATCAGGAAAAGTGTTTTCCTGAGAAGGGGAATGTAATCACAAGAACTGTTAATGGTATCAGAAGCCAATTTGAGTACATCATTAAGGAACCAGGTCACCGGGGTAGGACGAGTAACCGGTTTCAGTCTGGCACAGGCTTTCGGAATTGAAGCTAACAAAGAGTCGGTTAAGTCTATGTTAAAACCCACTAGGAAGATCTTTTTCAAAGCAGATTTAATAGTGGTGATAGTATTGGCTGCCAGACCTGATTCTAATAAAGTTCTAAAGAAAGTGACTGTAAGGTTCAAGTTCATACAGTGCACGTCTGAGTCTATCAAAAATTTTGCCAACTTTTTAACTGCAGAATCATATTGGCGGATGGTGGAATCCCGTTTATCTGATTCTAGGAACAGGGTGTTTTGAGGATCGATATTGGCACCATGCATGGCCGCAAACTTCATGAAGTCCATAAAGTTAGGGCGCTCTGAATGTTTGAGAAAGCGTACACAACGCGTGTTTGTACTATCTGAGACAGAACCGGATTGGGTATCGGGTGAGGATATAGTCTCAACTCTCGCAGAAGAGGATACCAGTTGCTCTTGGGCCAGTTGGGTGCGACCAAGGCTACTTGTCTCTTGAAGGATCCCAGTTTGTCTAGGACTTTCAGTAAAAGATTCACCGGGGGAAAGAGATAAATCCTTTCCCAGATGTCCCAATTCTGTGACATGGCGTCTGTGGCGTAAGCCTGAGGGTCTAGATTGGGAGCCACATATACTCTCAATTTGTGGTTGGATTCCGTGGCGAAGAGGTCCACTTGGAGACCGGGAACCCGAGAGAGAATCTACCGGAATGACTTTAGATCGAGTGACCATTCCGATTCTAAAGGGGAGGTCCGGGACAAGGCGTCTGCCACTACGTTCCGGACTCCCGCCAGGTGGACAGCTGAAAGATGCCAACGGTTCGAGGCTGCTAGGGAGAATATGGCTACTAGAACATGGTTCAGAGGCCCTGATTTTGACCCGCCTCTGTTGAGGCAGCGGACCACCACTTCGCTGTCGAGGACCAGACGAAGGTGTTGTCTCTTGGGTAGAGCGAGACGTTTCAGGGTTAGAAGAACTGCCATGGCCTCCAGCACATTGATGTGAAATTGGCGGAATAAGGGAGACCAAAGACCTTGAACTTTCCTGAGCTGAGAATAGCCGCCCCAACCTGATAGGGATGCGTCCGTGTGAATGATTAACTTCGGAGGCGGAAATCGAAGGGGAACTGACTTTGACAGATTGTTGGCTCTTGTCCAAGGAAGAAGTCTTTCCCGTAGAATGGGAGGAAGGCGGACTTTCCTGTCCCGGAGCTTCCGGTTCGCCCTCGAACGCCAGACACGATTGATATCTTTCAATTTTGCCTTCAGAAGTAGATCCGTCACTGAGGCAAATTGAAGGGACCCCAGAATCCTCTCTTGGAGTCGTCTGGAACTTACTTTGTCTTTGAGAAAGCGCTTGGTGTTCCTTGCAATCTCTAACCTCTTGGGTTTGGGAAGACACAGAGTATGAGATATAAGATCCCATTGCAGGCCGAGCCATTGGAACTTTGATTTCGGAAGAAGACGGGATAGGCTACTACTTGAATCCCTTGATTTCTGAGTTCCTGAACAGCAACTTCTGCTAACTTTGTGAAGATCCTTGGGGCGATGTTGAGCCCGAAAGGCATCACCTTGAAGGAGTAATTTTTGTCCCCTAGGCGGAAGCCTAGATACGGACGGAAGTGTCTCGCTATCGGGACGTGATAATAGGCGTCTGTAAGATCGATAGAGGTGGTGACGGCCCCACGGGGAAGTAAGGTCCGCACCTGCGAGACGGTAAGCATTCGAAACTTGTCGCATTGAATGGACAAGTTGAGAAGGGATAGGTCTAGAATCACTCTTCTCTTGTCTGAATCCTTCTTCGGGACACTGAACAGCCGACCCTGAAACTTCAGGTGTTTCGTTTCTTGTATGGCGTTCTTTTGTAACAGATCCTGGACAAATTCGACTAGGTCCGGAGTGGAATGTTGATGAAATTTGTTCGGAGGAGGAGGCCCTTGAATCCAACTCCACCCCAGTCCCTTGGAGATGATACTGAAAGCCCAGGGACTGAACCTCCATTTGTTGCGGAAGGCATAAAGCCTCCCCCCTACCTGCTGCACCTCAGTATTGGCTTGAGGAGTTGCCTCCATGTCCGCCTCGGAAGTTCTTTCCCTTGCGAAAGACTCTTCCTCTACCTCTGTTCTTGTTTGAACCACGGTGGTAGCCTCTACCTCTGTTATAACTCTGGGAAGAGCTATGAGCCTCATAAGACTGGTTAAAGGCAGGAGAAGTGGTGGAGGCACCGGAAAGCTGGCTCTTAGGGAGCAGAACGGTGACATAGTCGTCCGAAGGAGCCTGAGAGGTGGAAGGCTGTGCAGGAGCAACGTGAGATGGAGGAAGAGGCAGTCGGAAATTGGACGAACTACTCTGCTGTTGCCTGAACTGGGTGGAGGTATACGGGCGGAGCTTCTTCCTACCCCGGGCTTGGTAATTTGCGGGGTCATATTTCCGTTTAGGAGTCAAACCCCAACGGGCTTTAAGGCTCTGATTGACTCTAGTGGCCTCTGCCAAGACTTCCTCTACAAGATCCTCAGAGAAGAGATTTGAACCCCAGCAGGAGGACCGGATAAGCTTATTAGGCTCGTGCCTAATAGTCGCCTCAGCCAGGACGTGTTTGCGACACCTACGTTTAGCAATAGCGAAGTCATAAAGGTCGTAGTATAATGACTGCAACGTAGCCTTATTGAGACTTAAAGATACTCTCAGTATCATAAGTTAAGGCTATCGACTCCGTGGACGTGGCCAAGTTCAGAGTACGGCCAACACGTAGGCGGGAATCATACTCCTGTTTACAGTAATGAGGGATTCCGGGAGACGGGGAAGCCGCTCGCTAAACATAACTGAAGCACAGTCCGCTGATAGCTTGCCAGAGGTAAAAGTGGTATGGACATTGTCCCAACACTCAATGCCAGAAGGAAGAAGGAGGGAGATCGGATCCACCTCTCGGATGGGAGGCAAGGGCTTCTCCTCCAGAGCATATTGGAAAGCAAGCTCTGCTACCTTATTGACGCATGGAGTCACGGTGTTTTTGTCCATTAAGAACATTGTGAAGGAGCTCTTATAAGGCGTCAACATGGTGTTGGTGCAACCAATGTCATTCAGGAACCTAGCCCAAACAGATTGGGCTTGTTCTTTTGGGAAGATGACAGTCTCTTTGGGGACCTTATCTAACCGAACCAGAGCTTCCTCGGTAAGCCTGGCATAACCATGAAATGGAAATGCCAGACCAGGAGGAAAGAATTCAAAGTCCTCTAGAGGACGAGTGCCAAGACCTTCCAAAGTTAACATTCCGTCTGAGAACGGGGAATGAAGAGCCATGCGCCAAGGATTATTCTTGGTAAACGGCGGGAGCTTAGAGGCATCCGGGATGAGAGAGCTTTGGACTCGCTCCGGAGCACCTTGCTCTAATGCCCCAAGTCTCTGACCGATGTTAGAGAACATCGTGTCCATCTTGGCCTGCATTTCCGACACCAACTTAGCTTGCATCTCCGACACAATGCGAAGCATGGCTGATTCGGAAAGGCCCGGGCTAGGAGCAGGAGTGGCGGATTGTACTCCCAGGTCGTGAGACTTAGAGGAGGAGCCAAAAGCCTTAGATGACGGGTTTGTATTCAGCTTAGAACTATGGGAAGCCTTGTGAGGCTTACGAGCTTTAGGTAAGGTTCTAGATGTAGACTTATCCTTGGGGGGAACCGGGTGTGATCGTTGAGACGAATCACGGTCCCCAGAAAAACCATGAAAGGAAGAGCGATCAGATGAAGAAGAAAGAGCGGGGCTGAGGATAGGAATCTCAGCGCCGGTAACCCCTGCCTCACTTACCACCCTACCTGCATCCGGATCATCCAATAACATGGGTTCAACATCCAGGTTCATGGAAGCAACATTGTCTTCCAGATCTCCGGGGGCATCCGACGGATCTTGTTCTTGATCAATGAACCCCGCTATGGTGGCATCAATGTGGGCAATGATGGGAGCTGCAACATGCCTAGCCACAGCGGCTGAAGACTTGGCGTTAGGATAGATCATGGCACAATAGTCTTCGGATAGGACGTAAGGCTGCTTGGATTTCACGTTTCGGGCAAAACCACCAACCCACACTTTCAGTGTGGCCCGAGCCGCAGACTTTTGCTCCGGGGATGCCTGAAATAATAGTGGGCATTATAAAAAGGAAGACTCCCAGTGGTCCTTCAAGACCATAGAGATCTTACTAAATAGTGTATGTATACCAAAAAAAGGTAAAATAAATAAGAAGGCAACATAGCCAACGGGACTCACCGAGTCAGATCCAAGGGTGGTGATGAGGTCAAAACAGACCATACAGTTATCAGGTTGCCATACCACGATGTCCTCCAGCTGAACTCCGCAGAGGGCGTGAGACCGACATACGGTATGGCCACAAGGCTGATGAAGAACAGCCGCACAGGCCGTCGTCTGACAATGCACCATCTATAAAAAGAATAGTATATGAGAAACTGTATTTCTCTTAAGTAGGGGCGGGTCCCGAGGACCCAGGCCTAACATAAGTCTAACATAAGATTAGAGCTTAACTGTAATATTCTTAAGTAGGGGCGGGTCCGGAGGACCCGGGCCTAAACATAAGTCTAACTTAAGACTAAAGTATAGCTATCCATTCCGGTCGAGCCGGGAGCATAAAAAGGATGCAACAAAGAATTAAGACACATGGTGTCTGATTTCCCAGAGCGAGGTTAAGCCCCGGGCCGGGAAATAAAAGTATATCCATAAACCAATTCATATAGGAACTCCGGGATAGTGATCTGTCATATATAATCATATATAATCATAGGAACTGTTATAAAATAATAGGGGGGGCGGAACTGTAGATAAGAACCGCCAACCGAACCCGGAGGGTTTCGTATAACATAATAAAAGTGTGATAAGTGAATATACAATAGGGTGCACCGGGATCCAACTCTGTTGACCGGTGGCCAACCAGTCTAGACAGAGACGAACCCGCCGGGACACCCGGAGGACAAAGTCCATAAACACTGAACTACCCCCTCTAAAAGGAGGGAAGGCAACGGTCCCCTAGGGGAGGGGGGAGAGAAGCCTAGCCGCCCACCTAGCGAGAGGGGGAGCTTGGGGGAGGATCACGTGATACGGAGCAGCAGGGCTACCAACTGACGATCCCCAACCAGACAGATCAAACGGAGTAATAGCACAAATATTCATTATAATAGTAATAGCGTTGAAAAATTATATAAATATACACATAAAATATTTAGGGCAAGGCATGCAACATAATAAATAAATCACAAAGGACACACCTGATGGCTTATAAAATAACATTGCCGCCTAGTAACGAAGGTCGGCAAGCCATACGATACGTAACTGATATCGGCCCTAAAAATGAACCACGAGGGTTCTAAACGCTAAATAATGAATATCCACAATAACAAATAAAATTTAATTAATAATAAAAATAATACACATAGTAACACCGCGAGTGAAACTAAAAGCTCTCAAAACAGGAGTACCAACTGTAAGCGGAATCAAGCAAGATCGATATGAACGAAGAGAATAAACTCCTATAATTTAAATATTAAACGATCTAGATTGCTCAAAACACAGCAAAACATAGCTTGGTACTTAACTTAGACGTTGTCTCCTGGGAAACCGATGAAGAAGCCATAATCCAAAGGAAAATCTCAAAAACACGAGAGCACAAACAAAAAGCGGGTTACCATAAAGGCGTGCTAAAAGGAGTTGGGTTCTGAGCGGATGCAGAGTTGGTGGTGCCGAGTGAGGTTGAACGGCTCTCCTCTATTGGGGTCTTTGTCGTGGATGAATCTAAATAGTGCGGGACCTCTGGATTATACGCCCAATTTTATACCGACACCAATAGGTGAGCGAGCTAGTTAACCTAGCACTCCTTTACATTTTTTTCTCTGGTATATTTAGCAGTAAATTACCTAAGAATAAGTGCTAAATGGAGCTTATTCACTGGGCGGCACAGGTTCGAGCCCAGAAATGCCAAGCTGCTCCTGTCTATCAAAAACTTCCTCATATTAAGAGGATATATTCTGATCTAATTTAGAATAAATCCGTTCAGCAACTGCCAAAGAAATCTTTAAATTGTTTGGGACTTTTTCAATTAAATCCTTTTTTCCATGGTAACTGGACGTGATAATGTCCTTCATGAAAAGAAATTGATTTAGCAAATTCAGCAACTTGTTGGTCTTCATAAGGAAGGGAATTTTCATCTTTAATCCCAATCGATTCTAAATTATAGAAATTGTCGAGTCCATACTCTACACAAGATTCAGGAAAGATATCATTCAATGGATCGAACTTATAGCCTACTGGATTGACTGCAAAATTCACTAATAGCTTCTGTTTTCCAAGTTGCTTAGGAGGAACAAAATCCAGAAGTCTATTCTTATCAGGCTTAGAAGTCTGTTTACTCTCCAAATTAAGGGAATAATTATAAAAAACGCTAGATTCTCTGTTACATTCAGGTACATATTTAATTTCCTTATTAGGAATAAACCTAACAGATTTAGCCTTAGGTAACCATTACCTCTTGGTCTATTTTCCAAGATTTTATTACTATCAATTTTAAGACAAGTCTCTACCTTTCTTACAGGTTTACAAGGTTCATAAGAATCAATTCTCTTATAAAAAAGCTTCCTTTGTGAAGGATGAACAAAATTGACTACTGTACCAAATGGAATAACCCCATTGGCCAACTTAATTACTCTAACCTTAATATTAAACAACTCTACAGTCTAAATCTAACTGATTAAGTTCCTAAAGGATATCATTCCCTAGGATACCTAATATATTTACAATTTCAGAATTCCTCCCTGGGTAATTATTACATACAGAATAACCAGCAGATTCCATATTTTTAACTACAGAAGGCAGCATAAGAATTTGTATGGAAAGATTAAAAATTTCCAATGCAAAAAACAGACAACTAGTCTTTTTCCCACAAGGCATTATTAAATCAGCTACCAAGTGAAATCCATCACTAACTCTAGCTGGCAACCCAAAAGAAGAAACTAACCTAGATAAAGGAGCACCACACCAAAAGAAGAAACTAACCTAGATAAAGGAGCACCACAATAATCTCCTAATCTGCTATCAACAATTTGTTTATTAATAACACTAAACTGGGCTCCAGTGTCTAATAGAAAACAACATATAAAAGATTTCCTACCTCTACCAACTTTGAGGGTAATTAAGGGAACAAATATTTCAGACCCTGATTGACAACTTAATAATTTTTTATCAAGATCCTTACCAGCATGAGGGCACATTGCTCCATGATGTTCAGATTTATTACAAGAAAAACATTAAGGTAACAATGATTTATTTCCCGGACATTCCGAGGCCCCATGCCTATCACTCAAGCATTTAATACATAAAGTTAATTCTTCAGCTCTATTCTTCCTAGATTGCAAAGTATCAAACCTAGTACATCTAGAAGAGTTATGACCAATTTCTTTACAAAATTTATACCTACCAGAAAATAAAGGTTTACTGGTAAATTGCACTTTATTAGAGTCATTACGAGCAGAAGATCTATTACCAAACTTGGATTGCTGGAAATTACGGTCTTTACCTTCAAATTTAACTTCTTTACCTTCATGTTTAACTTTAGGTTTTGCACCAGAATTTTCATTATGACCTAAACTAAGGCGTGCAATAATACTCTGATAATTGTGCAATAATACTCTGATAATTATCTAACAACTGGTTAAAATTAGGATAGGAAGATCCTGTAGTTCTAGAAAGTTCTATCAAAAAATTTCTAGGAAGCTTCCTATTTACAATTTTGCTAGTTAGCAATAGAGCAGCCGAATCAACTTCAGTCAGATCTATACCAAGCCCCTTCAAGTCAATGAATTTATTATTCAAAGATCTAACTAAAGATTCTACTTCACTAAGGGATTTTACTTCAGAAATGTTCAAAACTTCACCTTTTACTTGATCAATTATGTTGTCTTGATCTAGAAAATTAAGATCTAATTGCTTAAAAGCCAAATCAAAACCCTCATCATTTACTGTAATGTTTTCTACTACCGTTGAAGCTTCTCCTAACAAATAACCCTTTAAATAAATAAACTTTTGAGCACTAGTTAGGTTAGGCATACCAGGCAAAGCATTATTAAAAGCCTTCTTAAAGTTAAAATAGGCAAACGGATTAGCTGCATTGTTTTCAAACTTCTGAATTTGAATAGGAGGGAGAGGCAACTTTACAATTTTACTAGAACTATTTTGAGGAGTATTCTTACCTCCAAACAAATTATCAAATTTTACTCTAAATTCAGACAGAGTTTTCTGTACTTCATAATGATAATCTCTTGCTGCTTGCATAATACTAACTAGTTCATCTTCAGCAGCAATTTCACAAATACTTGCATCAAAATTCTCAACTATTACTAAGTTAGCATCAATTTTGTGAATGAATTCTTGCAACAAATGACCATTAATTTGATCATCGTTTAAAGAGTCAATCTTTCTAATATCAAGAGTTATTAATCCCTTAACATAGGCCCTCTTTCTAATTAACTTTCTCATTTCAGCCTCATCCATCTTGAACAATGTCTTTAACTAATACTAGATTACCCAAGGAAAAATTAAAACTTAACTTAATCAAGTCAATGCAAAGCACAAGTTATCATCACTTACTTCCTAATGAAAATACAGCATATTATGCTAATAGCAAAACTAGGCTAATCAACAGGTTATATACATGAAAAGGCTACTAACTTACCCTAAGCTTAAATGAATACAGTATAAATTAAGACTGATACTGCTCCTTTCCTTATTAGGAATAACAGCAGTACAGGTATACAAAAAATCCTGACATTACAAAACCAATTGAGCCTAGAGAGGACAAAAAAAAAATAAATACTTGACACTAGAACTTAGCTTAAACTTTACTTCAACTAAAAGTCAGCCATTCTCTGCGCCAACTTCAAATTTCCATCGTAATTGAGATGAACTCCATCCCTGGCATAAAGGCGTGGGTCAGAGAATCCATTAACCACTTTCATAATAAACAGACTGTTTTCCCTTCCATTTATTCAACCACTTGTTGAATTTATTTGACTTTGCTTTAAAGTCTTGCTGCAACGCGTCAAAACTTTTTAAGTGGTTGAAATAGAATCTATCTTCTATTTGAGCAAAAATCAATTTAGCATTAGGACAAAATTGCTTCAACAATTCCGCAAAGGTCTCACAATTGCGTTCTACCTGCCATACCTCAGCGGTACTAGGGATAGCGTCCAAATAACACAAAAATTCGGTCAGGCGTAGGCCTCCTACGAGGAACAAAATATCGCTCTACAGTACTTCAACTTTAATGGTTTCGAACGTTGCGCCCCCCTTATGAATATAACAAAACCCGTCACATTCCTTCAGGCGTAGCTCTGCCAACCTCCTAACCCAGCTATGACCAATGACCAGAGTCATAGCCGGAAGAAACAACAGGACGAAAGCAAACTGAAGTCTCGCTGGTAAAAGCACTGCCTTTTTAAGTTCGAATGTTATATTTATCTCTAACTGGCGTCAAATTAGGAGTAAGTCTTTATTTATCAACTTACCTGCACTGTTAAACGTTGCAATAATCTTGAAAACTGTTCGAACTTAAAAGTTCACTTTAATGGAAGGAATACACGTTCCAAGGAATGCGGCCGTCTTCAGGGTATAACGATTTGAGCTCAACTAACTCTTCCAGTATGATTCAACTTGAAAAAGACTCCCGTTTTCTTTCCTTTGTTCGAATACTCTCGAACAATCGTTGAAAAATAAAGACGGGAAATCAAAACTGTTTCCTTATAAGGAATACATTTACCATTTAAGTAATTAATTCAATTAGAATACAAAAAGGGGATAGTTAAAAATTTACATTTAATATTAATAAATGGCAATCATTCAGTTTACTTTTCGTCCATGACCGAACACCAAAACAAAACAGAAAGTAAGAACGACCTAACTAGTCAATTCGACTATTTCCCATGAATGCAATTACCATTCTCCAATCAACTATTTCTACATCTTCCCCAAACAACAAAAAGAAAAGTGGTTACACAAAGAACCATTTTGACAAATCAACTCTACAATAGAGAACACTTAAAAACGAAAAAAAACATTATTTACAATCTACCCTCCCGAGCTAAGTTTCTTATCAAGTTTCTGGAGGCAAGAGCAGTACTGCGGGTAGGCCTGGTATATGACTCTTCCGGAGAAGCTGTTTCAGTGTCAAGTATTTCATCTGTCTCAAAGTTATCATCATTGTCCTCTTGTTCAACTTGAACATGTAAATTAGGATCATTAAGCTCAGAATATAATTCTAAAGGTATTAAAAAACTAACATTAATTAAGCTTTCAGTTTTATCAGGCTTAACAATACAAACAGTACGAACAACCCCTTCGTCCTCACTGAATGTTTCAATAATTCTAACTAAGGGCCAATAAGTTCTAGATCTTGAAGGCAATTTAAAAAGAGCAATTTCCCCTTTTTCCCACTTTCTTGGAGGCTGAAAGGAAGATCTGTCCTTTTCTTTTAAACTTAATAGATATTCAGAAAGCCATTTTTCCTTAAAGCTTTCGTAAAGTCCATCCCTAGTTTCCAAAGTGTGAGCAAGGAGAGAAGAATACTCATTCTCCTCATCATAATCCCACTCAGGAACTTGTTCAGAATCACCAAACACTAAAGAAGGAATAAATCTGCCAACCAAGAAATGATTTGGAGAAATTATATCTAACTCATTCTCACAAGTGTTTAAAAAGGCAATGCCTCACTGTTTTAATTAATCTTTCCCAAACAGCACCATACCACGCTGCGTACACAGGGATAGTCTTATGTGAAATTGAAGCGCCCCTAAACTTCTCCTCAAACTCAGAAGAATTAAGTAACTGTTCAATTATATTACCAGCCTGTAAAAAGGATTTGGCATTGTCAGAATAATCAGCGACAGAAACACCAAACCTAATGAAAGCCAATATAAATTCTGAAGTTGACATAGACTGGACAACTTCCAAATGTATAGCTCTTGTATTAAAACAAGTGAAAATAAGAATGTACACCTTAAATTTTTCTCCATTTTTCTCCTTCAACCATAAGTGGCCTGTATAATCTACACCAGTATGAGCAAAAGGCACACTCAAATTAACCCTGGAAGAAGGAAGCGAAGAAGGAGAAGGGTACTTCACTGTGCTAGCATTATAACGCTTGCATACAATACAATCTTTCAGGACAGACAAAACTGCTTGCCTGGCCTTTACAATCCACAAACCATGCATACGCAACAAACTAAGAGTGGATTGCAAACCCATATGCATAGACTTACAATGGGCATAATAAATCAACAACCGAGTCAAATGATGCTTTTTGTCCACAAGAATAGGATTGACAATATCAAATTTTAAAGTAATATTCTTGTCAATCCGACCTTTAGTTCGCATTATACCATTCACGTCCAAAAACAAATTGAACTGCTTAACTAAAGGTGGAACTTTTCAACTGAAGAATCTCTACTCTTCAGATAAGATAATTCAAGAGGAAAAGCTTCCTCTTGCATCAACCTTAGAAGGTAATTAGAAGCTGCTTCAACAGGGTCAGCTTCAATTTTCCTAAACTTATGTACAACAGTAAATACCTTAGAAACTACACTTATAAGTCTAGAAAAACTAGAAAAATTACTAATATTTACAAGAGGTTCCTTTTTAGGGAACATTACAGGAGAAATTAAGTCACCCTTCATATTATCAGGAATACAACCCAAAAGACACTTAGACCACTCGTCAGGAGAATTCAACCAAGAAGGCCCTTTGATCCAAAGACAGAAATTTTCAAGAAAGTGCTTACTAGTACAAGGTTTAGTTAGTAAATCAGCCTGATTGCTAGATGAAGGAATATAAGCCAATGAAACTACAAAATCTATCAGAAATCCTATCTAACAAGACTAGAAATTTCCTTCAACCTATTATTTACAAATGTGTTTCTCTTAGGAGCCCTATTAGTTAGAATCCAACTAAGAACTACTTGGCTATCTATAAAAAGAGTTATGCTTTCAATTTCAGCACAATTTAATAGATTACTTTCAAAAATGGTGTCAAAACACTTCAAAGCTAATTGAGCAGCCAGAAGTTCTAAAGTAGGGAGAGTCTTCTCCTTAATAGGGCTAACCTTGGTTTTAGCAAATATCAGGGAACTATGATCACCTTGCACAGCATACATAGCACAACCATAAGCTTCCTTAGAAGCATCGGCAAACAAAAACAGCTTAACAGGAGCATCAGTTTTATAAGTTTGTCTAGAAAAGGAAGTTTGACTAACTTCACTGTAAGAATTACACAATTTACTCCAAAGTTTAGAAATTTCAGCACTAGCTGTTTCATCCCAGTTCGTAACTTGCTGGCACAACTTAACGAATAATAAGCTTGCCCTGCAGCATTATAGGTGCAAATATACCAATAGGATCAAAGACAAATGATAAAGCTGACAAAATCTGACGCTTTGAGGAAGCACCCTTGTTCAATTGCTTAACCTTTAATTGTAAGGTATCTTGGTCAGTCATAAATATATCCTAAAATCTTCATTTCAGAAGCAGTTACATTTTCATCTTCATCAAGAGTAGACAACAAAGCAGGAATGTTAGAACCCCACTCCCGTAAAGGCAACCCCCCTGAATTCATAATTTTCTTAATAGAATTGATAATAAATGGCATCTGGGCTCCCTGATTAGAAGAGAGGACTAAGTTATCCATATAAAATTTGTCTCTAATCAGAGAAGCTACTTCATTCCCTCTATAGCTAGACAAATGATGTTGAATAATATAATTCAATATAAAGGGAGAACTTACAAATCCAAAAATTATAGTATATCTATAAGCAACAAACTTCCCATTTATCTTTCTAAAGAAACAAAATCTATTTCGATCTGCCTCTAAAGATAACCTAACTTGGAGAAAAGCCTTGACTATATCAGCTACAACTACATAATCATTATTCCTGAAATACAAAACCAAAGACGACAAGTTGTTCATCAAATCAATACCAGGAAAAGCGGCTTCATTTAATGAAGGAGCTTTTCCCACCTTTAAACTACAATTAAATATAGGACGGATTTTAGTGGTGACATTTTCATCATTTCTGATGACAGGACGATGAGGAATGAATATTTGACCTGCGGCTCTATTTGTAACAGGCTCAATAATGCCAAGCTGCTCCTGTCTATCAAAAACTTCCTCATATTAAGAGGATATATTCTGATCTAATTTAGAATAAATCCGTTCAGCAACTGCCACAGAAATCTTTAAATTGTTTGGGACTTTTTCAATTAAATCCTTTTTTCCATGGTAACTGGACGTGATAATGTCCTTCATGAAAAGAAATTGATTTAGCAAATTCAGCAACTTGTTGGTCTTCATAAGGAAGGGAATTTTCATCTTTAATCCCAATCGATTCTAAATTATAGAAATTGTCGAGTCCATACTCTACACAAGATTCAGGAAAGATATCATTCAATGGATCGAACTTATAGCCTACTGGATTGACTGCAAAATTCACTAATAGCTTCTGTTTTCCAAGTTGCTTAGGAGGAACAAATTCCAGAAGTCTATTCTTATCAGGCTTAGAAGTCTGTTTACTCTCCAAATTAAGGGAAGAATTATAAAAAACACTAGATTCTCTGTTACATTCAGGTACATATTTAATTTCCTTATTAGGAATAAACCTAACAGATTTAGCCTTACCATTACCTCTTGGTCTAATTTCCAAGATTTTATTACTATCAATTTTAAGACAAGTCTCTACCTTTCTTACAGGTTTACAAGGTTCATAAGAATCAATTCTCTTATAAAAAAAGCTTCCTTTGTGAAGGATGAACAAAATTGACTACTGTACCAAATGGAATAACCCCATTGGCCAACTTAATTACTCTAACCTTAATATTAAACAATTCTACAGTCTAAATCTAACTGATTAAATTCCTAAAGGATATCATTCCCTAGGATACCTAATATATTTACAATTTCAGAATTCCTCCCTGGGTAATTATTACATACAGAATAACCAGCAGATTCCATATTTTAACTACAGAAGGCAGCATAGGAATTTGTATGGAAAGATTAAAATTTTCCAATGCAAAAAAGACAACTAGTCTTTTTCCCACAAGGCATTATTAAATCAGCTACCAAGTGAAATCCATCACTAACTCTAGCTGGCAACCCAAAAGAAGAAACTAACCTAGATAAAGGAGCACCACAATAATCTCCTAATCTGCTATCAACAATTTGTTTATTAATAACACTAAACTGGGCTCCAGTGTCTAATAGAAAACATTTAAAAGATTTCCTACCTCTACCAACTTTGAGGGTAATTAAGGGAACAAATATTTCAGACCCTGATTGACAACTTAATAATTTTTTATCAAGATCCTTACCAGCATGAGGGCACATTGCTCCATGATGTTCAGATTTATTACAAGAAAAACATTTATAAGGTAACAATGATTTATTTCCCGGACATTCCGAGGCCCCATGCCTATCACTCAAGCATTTAATACATAAAGTTAATTCTTCAGCTCTATTCTTCATAGATTGCAAAGTATCAAACCTAGTACATCTAGAAGAGTTATGACCAATTTCTTTACAAAATTTATACCTACCAGAAAATAAAGGTTTACTGGTAAATTGCACTTTATTAGAGTCATTACGAGCAGAAGATCTATTACCAAACTTGGATTGCTGGAAATTACGGTCTTTACCTTCAAATTTAACTTCTTTACCTTCATGTTTAACTTTAGGTTTTGCACCAGAATTTTCATTATGACCTAAACTAAGGCGTGCAATAATACTCTGATAATTGTGCAATAATACTCTGATAATTATCTAACAACTGGTTAAAATTAGGATAGGAAGATCCTGTAGTTCTAGAAAGTTCTATCAAAAAATTTCTAGGAAGCTTCCTATTTACAATTTTGCTAGTTAGCAATAGAGCAGCCGAATCAACTTCGGTCAGATCTATACCAAGCCCCTTCAAGTCAATGAATTTATTATTCAAAGATCTAACTAAAGATTCTACTTCACTAAGGGATTTTACTTCAGAAATGTTCAAAACTTCACCTTTTACTTGATCAATTATGTTGTCTTGATCTAGAAAATTAAGATCTAATTGCTTAAAAGCCAAATCAAAACCCTCATCATTTACTGTAATGTTTTCTACTACCCTTGAAGCTTCTCCTAACAAATAACCCTTTAAATGAATAAACTTTTGAGCACTAGTTAGGTTAGGCATACCAGGCAAAGCATTATTAAAAGCCTTCTTAAAGTTAAAATAGGCAAACGGATTAGCTGCATTGTTTTCAAACTTCTGAATTTGAATAGGAGGGAGAGGCAACTTTACAATTTTACTAGAACTATTTTGAGGAATATTCTTACCTCCAAACAAATTATCAAATTTTACTCTAAATTCAGACAGAGTTTTCTGTACTTCATAATGATAATCTCTTACTGCTTGCATAATACTAACTAGTTCATCTTCAGCAGCAATTTCACAAATACTTGCATCAAAATTCTCAACTATTACTAAATTAGCATCAATTTTGTGAATGAATTCTTGCAACAAATGACCATTAATTTGATCATCGTTTAAAGAGTCAATCTTTCTAATATCAAGAGTTATTAATCCCTTAACATAGGCCCTCTTTCTAATTAACTTTCTCATTTCAGCCTCATCCATCTTGAACAATGCCTTTAACTAATACTAGATTACCCAAGGAAAAATTAAAACTTAAGTCAATCCACAGCACAAGTTATCACTTACTTCCTAATGAAAATACAGCATATTATGCTAATAGCAAAACTAGGCTAATCAACAGGTTATATACATGAAAAGGCTACTAACTTAGCCTAAGCTTAAATGAATACAGTATAAATTAAGACTGATACTGCTCCTTTCCTTATTAGGAATAACAGCAGTACCGGTATACAAAAAATCCTGACATTACAAAACCAATTGAGCCTAGAGAGGACAACAAAAAAAAATAAATACTTGACACTAGAACTTAGCTTAAACTTTACTTTTAGACCTTTACTTCAACTAAAAGTCAGCCATTCTCTGCGCCAACTTCAAATTTCCATCGTAATTGAGATGAACTCCATCCCTGGCATAAAGGCGTGGGTCAGAGAATCCATTAACCCCTTTCATAATAAAAAGACAATGTTTTCCCTTCCATTTATTCAACCACTTGTTGAATTTATTTGACTTTGCTTTAAAGTCTTGCTGCAACGCATCAAAACTTTCTAAGTGGTTGAAATAGAATCTATCTTCTACTTGAGCAAAAATCAATTTAGCATTAGGATAAAATTGCTTCAACAATTCCGCAAAGGTCTCACAATTGCGTTCTACCTGCCATACCTCAGCGGTACTAGGGATAGCGTCCAAATAACACAAAAATTCGGTCAGGCGTAGGCCTCCTACGAGGAACAAAATATCACTCTACAGTACTTCAATTTTAATGGTTTCGAACGTTGCGCCCCCCTTATGAATATAACAAAACCCGTCACATTCCTTCAGGCGTAGCTCTGCCAACCTCCTAACACAGCTATGACCAATGACCAGAGTCATAGCCGCAAGAAACAACTGGACGAAAGCAAACTGAAGTCTCGCTGGTAAAAGCACTGCCTTTTTAAGTTCGAATGTTATATTTATCTCTAACTGGCATCAAATTAGGAGTAAGTCTTTATTTATCAACTTACCTGCACTGTTAAACATTGCAATAATCTTGAAAACTGTTCGAACTTAAAAGTTCACTTTAATGGAAGGAACACACGTTCCAAGGAATGCGGCCGTCGTCAGGGTATAACTATTTGAGCTCAACTAACTCTTCCAGTATGATTCAACTTGAAAAAGACTCCCGTTTTCTTTCCTTTGTTCGAATACTCTCGAACAATCGTTGAAAAATAAAGACGGGAAATCAAAACTGTTTCCTTATAAGGAATACATTTACCATTTAAGTAATTAATTCAATTAGAATACAAAAAGGGGATAGTTAAAAATTTACATTTAATATTAACAAATGGCAATCATTCAGTTTACTTTTCGTCCATGACCGAACACCAAAACAAAACAGAAAGTAAGAACGACCTAACTAGTCAATTCGACTATTTCCCATGAATGCAATTCCCATTCTCCAATCAACTATTTCTACATCTTCCCCAAACAACAAAAAGAAAAGTGGTTACACAAAGAACCATTTTGACAGATCAACTCTACAACAGAGAACACTTAAAAACGAAAAAAAACATTATTTACAATCTACCCTCCCGAGCTAAGTTTCTTATCAAGTTTCTGGAGGCAAGAGCAGTACTGCGGGTAGGCCTGGTATATGACTCTTCCGGAGAAGCTGTTTCAGTGTCAAGTATTTCATCTGTCTCAAAGTTACCATCATTGTCCTCTTGTTCAACTTGAACATGTAAATTAGGATCATTAAGCTCAGAATATAATTCTAAAGGTATTAAAAAACTAACATTAATTACGCTTTCAGTTTTATCAGGCTTAACAATACAAACAGTACGAACAACCCCTTCGTCCTCACTGAATGTTTCAATAATTCTAACTAAGGGCCAATAAGTTCTAGATCTTGAAGGCAATTTAAAAAGAGCAATTTCCCCTTTTTCCCACTTTCTTGGAGGCTGAAAGGAAGATCTGTCCTTTTCTTTTAAACTTAATAGATATTCAGAAAGCCATTTTTCCTTAAAGCTTTCGTAAAGTCCATCCCTAGTTTCCAAAGTATGAGCAAGGAGAGAAGAATACTCATTTTCCTCATCATAATCCCACTCAGGAACTTGTTCAGAATCACCAAACACTAAAGAAGGAATAAATCTGCCAACCAAGAAATGATTTGGAGAAATTATATCTAACTCATTCTCACAAGTGTTTTAAAAAGGCAATGCCTCATTGTTTTAATTAATCTTTCCCAAACAGCACCATACCACGCTGTGTACACAGGGATAGAGTATGTGAAATTGAAGCGCCCCTAAACTTCTCCTCAAACTCAGAAGAATTAAGTAACTGTTCAATTATATTACCAGCCTGTAAAAAGGATTTGGCATTGTCAGAATAAACAGCGACAGGAACACCAAACCTATTAGAAAACCTAATGAAAGCCAATATAAATTCTGAAGTTGACATAGACTGGACAACTTCCAAATGTATAGCTCTTGTATTAAAACAAGTGAAAATAAGAATGTACGCCTTAAATTTTTCTCCATTTTTCTTCTTCAACCATAAGTGGCCTGTATAATCTACACCAGTATGAGCAAAAGGCACACTCAAATTAACCCTGGAAGAAGGAAGCGAAGAAGGAGAAGGGTACTTCACTGTGCTAGCATTATAACGCTTGCATACAATACAATCTTTCAGGACAGACAAAACTGCTTGCCTTGCCTTTACAATCCACAAACCATGCATACGCAACAAACTAAGAGTGGATTGCAAACCCATATGCATAGACTTACAATGGGCATAATAAATCAACAACCGAGTCAAATGATGCTTTTTGTCCACAAGAACAGGATTGACAATATCAAATTTTAAGGTAATAATCTTGTCAATCCGACCTTTAGTTCGCATTATACCATTCACGTCCAAAAACAAATTGAACTGCTTAACTAAAGGTGGAACTTTTCAACTGAAGAATCTCTACTCTTCAGATAAGTTAATTCAAGAGGAAAAGCTTCCTCTTGCATCAACCTTAGAAGGTAATTAGAAGCTGCTTCAACAGGGTCAGCTTCAATTTTCCTAAACTTATGTACAACAGTAAATACCTTAGAAACTACACTTATAAGTCTAGAAAAACTAGAAAAATGACTAATATTTACAAGAGGTTCCTTTTTAGGGAACATTACAGGAGAAATTAAGTCACCCTTCATATTATCAGGAATACAACCCAAAAGACACTTAGGCCACTCGTCAGGAGAATTCAACAAAGAAGGCCCTTTGATCCAAAGACAGAAATTTTCAAGAAAGTGCTTACTAGTACAAGGTTTAGTTAGTAAATCAGCCCGATTGCTAGATGAAGGAATATAAGCTAATGAAACTCTACAAAATCTATCAGAAATCCTATCTAACAGACTAGAAATTTCCTTCAACCTATTATTTACAAATGTGTTTCTCTTAGGAGCCCTATTAGTTAGAATCCAACTAAGAACTACTTGGCTATCTATAAAAAGAGTTATGCTTTCAATTTCAGCACAATTTAATAGATTACTTTCAAAAATGGTGTCAAAACACTTCAAAGCTAATTGAGCAGCCAAAAGTTCTAAAGTAGGGAGAGTCTTCTCCTTAATAGGGCTAACCTTGGTTTTAGCAAATATCAGGGAACTAGGATCACCTTGCACAGCATACATAGCACAACCATAAGCTTCCTTAGAAGCATCGGCAAACAAAAACAGCTTAACAGGAGCATCAGTTTTATAAGTTTGTCTAGAAAAGGAAGTTTGACTAACTTCACTGTAAGAATTACAAAATTTACTCCAAAGTTTAGAAATTTCAGCACTAGCTGTTTCATCCCAGTTCGTAACTTGCTGGCACAACTTACGAATAATAAGCTTGCCCTGCAGCATTATAGGTGCAAATATACCAATAGGATCAAAGACAGATGACAAAGCTGACAAAATCTGACGCTTTGAGGAAGCACCCTTGTTCAATTGCTTAACCTTTAATTGTAAGGTATCTTGGTCAGTCATAAATATATCCTAAAAGCTTCATTTCAGAAGCAGCTACATTTTCATCTTCATCAAGAGTAGACAACAAAGCAGGAATGTTAGAACCCCAGTCCCGTAAAGGCAACCTCCCTGAATTCATAATTTTCTTAATAGAATTGATAGTAAATGGCATCTGGGCTCCCTGATTAGAAGAGAGCACTAAGTTATCCATATAAAATTTGTCTCTAATCAGAGAAGCTACTTCATTCCCTCTATAGCTAGACAAATGATGTTGAATAATATAATTCAATATAAAGGGAGAACTTACAAATCCAAAAATTATAGTATTTTATCTATAAGCAACAAACTTCCCATTTATCTTTCTAAAGGAACAAAATCTATTTCGATCTGCCTCTAAAGATAACCTAACTTGGAGAAAAGCCTTGACTATATCAGCTACAACTACATAATCATTATTCCTGAAATACAAAACCAAAGACGACAAGTTGTTCATCAAATCAATACCAGGAAAAGCGGCTTCATTTAATGAAGGAGCTTTTCCCACCTTTAAACTACAATTAAATACAGGACGGATTTTAGTGGTGACATTTTCATCATTTCTGATGACAGGACGATGAGGAATGAATATTTGACCTGCGGCTCTATTTGTAACAGGCTCAATAATGCCAAGCTGCTCCTGTCTATCAAAAACTTCCTCATATTAAGAGGATATATTCTGATCTAATTTAGAATAAATCCGTTCAGCAACTGCCACAGAAATCTTTAAATTGTTTGGGACTTTTTCAATTAAATCCTTTTTTCCATGGTAACTGGACGTGATAATGTCCTTCATGAAAAGAAATTGATTTAGCAAATTCAGCAACTTGTTGGTCTTCATAAGGAAGGGAATTTTCATCTTTAATCCCAATCGATTCTAAATTATAGAAATTGTCGAGTCCATACTCTACACAAGATTCAGGAAAGATATCATTCAATGGATCGAACTTATAGCCTACTGGATTGACTGCAAAATTCACTAATAGCTTCTGTTTTCCAAGTTGCTTAGGAGAACTAATTCCAGAAGTCTATTCTTATCAGGCTTAGAAGTCTGTTTACTCTCCAAATTAAGGGAAGAATTATAAAAAACACTAGATTCTCTGTTACATTCAGGTACATATTTAATTTCCTTATTAGGAATAAACCTAACAGATTTAGCCTTACCATTACCTCTTGGTCTATTTTCCAAGATTTTATTACTATCAATTTTAGGACAAGACTCTACCTTTCTTACAGGTTTACAAGGTTCATAAGAATCAATTCTCTTATAAAAAAAGCTTCCTTTGTGAACGATGAACAAAATTGACTACTGTACCAAATGGAATAACCCCATTGGCCAACTTAATTACTCTAACCTTAATATTAAACAACTCTACAGAGTCTAAATCTAACTGATTAAATTCCTAAAGGATATCATTCCCTAGGATACCTAATACTGTATATTTACAATTTCAGAATTCTCATATTTCTAAATGAAAAACTTTATCATCAATATAGTTAAATGAAAATAAAATTATTACTGTTTTTACTCTACAATTGCTAATTTTTTCTTATATAGGCTTTATTGCTTTTATTTGTATTATACAGAAAACTCACTGAAATTATTGATGAAGTTTTCAGTTTCTATTTTCATTCTTTTATTAATTGCACTATGAAACAACAATGCAAGTAGGTTGACACATGACACCACTGTTCACCGCACGAAAATTACCATTCTGTAATCAGTCACGGCACATGACTTATCAAATTTATATAAAAATCATTGCTAC
Source organism: Palaemon carinicauda (assembly GCF_036898095.1). Lineage (NCBI taxonomy): Eukaryota > Metazoa > Arthropoda > Malacostraca > Decapoda > Palaemonidae > Palaemon > Palaemon carinicauda. The sequence continues at coordinate 14,046,650 of NC_090743.1, forward strand.
AGCGTGACATCACTCATTTCTACTTAAGGGGCAAAGTTTCTGTAAGCTAAGAAATTAATGTGAAATAATTTTGCATAACTTTTGTTAGTATCTATTTTCAAATAGTGCTGGGAAAGATAATCTATCTCTTTTCAATGATGTCTAGGTTTGTGTGATAAACTCATTCTTTTTCTGTTTTATTTGCATGTGTGTGTGTATGTGTGTATATGTGTATATATATATATATATATATATATATATATATATATATATATATATATATAAATTTTTTTTAGGGTAACATCTTACGTTTTCACATCGTCTCTACTTTTTCTTCGTTTTTAATAATTTTAAGCATCCCAGAGATATGCTTGTATCATGGGAAAATTTCAATCATTCCTCGACATAACGCAGTAACCAGAAGCTTAAATCTATTATATTTTAGCATACCGAGGGCCATATGAAATTTCTCTACGGATTTGTAAATTTTGTCCCTGGCCGAAAATCATGAACCTGACAGCGATTTTGTCAGGGGCAGATCTCCAAGGGTTTAATAAACCTTGGTGACATACATTTAGATTTTCATGACAATTTAGGTCCCGATATCTATTGCAGTACAATTTGTGATGTGTGTGTTACGGGACTCAATTTTTCTTTGAGCTTAAATAAATAATGTCATCTTGATCATCTGAGAAACTACTTTAGTAAAGAAATTTTTGCATGGTTGTTATGCAGAGAAACTTGGGATTATTTGTGGTATACGCATACTAGAATTGACTATAGTAGTTCTATCCCTTACAATTTGTGCAGAGGACAATTTAAGAAGTTATAAAACATAAATAGAGGAGCAAGATTGACAATGGGTATTGCACTCCTATAAAGGGTTAACCCCTGTACTGATTGAAGAACACTGGCTGCCTAATACAGATAGAACAAAATTTAAGATAGATGCTACCATTATTATTATTATCATCATTATTATTATTATTGATATTTTGAATTGCTAAGCTACAACCCTAGTTGGAAAAGCAGATTGCTATAAGCCCAGGGGCTCCTACAGGGAAAATAGCAAGTTATTAAAGCTAGACGTCCAAGATATTAACAAATTTGCTACACATCGTGCAGCCAACACGAGACTAGTTACAGATAGTAACATGTTATTGGAGGCAAGAGTTTTCAAACATGCAGCTCCGAGATTGTTTAACATTTGAAGAACTGCTGATATAAAGGCTATCAATAAGTAAGTTTATTTTTTTTTATCCACAAAGGGTTGTGATAACCTGGATTTGACAGTTGAAACGCACTGAGCTATAGGATTCCCTAAATACTCGAAAGGATGTATATAACAAACAGCTCTCGTGATTTTTGCAGTGCGACGCAGTTTATGTGACGGAACCAGGAAAACTCTTCAGTGTGTGTTGTACTACTTGTACTCACAAGACTGAATCATATTTAGTCAAGTCACCCGACTGCGTCTGCATTTACAACAGAACTTAAGACATTGGAACTTATGTCATAAACTAAGGGTAAAACATTTGTCGTTCACCTATGGGCCAACCAAGGGAAAGGCCCGTGCCAACAACAAGTGTTGGCTTTAATACCCCAAGAAGAAAACATTTGTCGAACTATGTCGTAAACTAAGGGTGAAACATTTGTTGTTTAATGTGAATCCAAGAGTGCGTCAGTTAAAATTGAAAGTTTTAATAGCTCCCAGTGACCCACTCATTAGTTCAGTGTGTCCAAGAAAGGCAGAATAATCTTCTTCCGAAAGTGAGGTAGGAAAGAGAAATGAAAAATATACCTTGTGATAATTAATGAATTGAAATTGATGCAAAGAAACGGTTAGGTATTACAGTATATTCTGAGGAAACGCCAAGAGAGATAGTTTTCTCCCTTCCTTGCCAATAATAGAAAGATGAAAAGCACCGGGCTAATATTAGTTCTTGGCTTACAATTTTGTTTAGCAACTGAAAGGTTGAAGTTATTTTAACGAAACAGTATGAGGTATGCCTGTCTCGCACATAAGTATATTTTAGATGGTAGCTGCGTCCCAGTGTGTGAACATTGTGACGGATTACTGTCAGTTGATCACATACTGTCGTTAGAAATATCTAGTTGGTAAATTTGTCTATGAAATTTTAGGGGATGTTGATATGGATGCCGTTGTTGGGTGTGTATATGAAATTTTATTCTTTCAACTTATAATTTTTTTTATTTATTATTTTTATTGTTATTATTATTATTATTATTATTATTATTATTATTATTAAAAGCCAGGCTACAATTCTAGTTGAAAAAGCAAGATGCTATAAGCCCAAGGGCTCCAAGAGGGAAAAATAGCCCGGTGAGGAAAGGAAATAAGGAAACATAATCTACAAGAGAAGTAATAAAGAATCAAAAATATTTTAAGAACAGTAACATTAGATTAGATCTTTTATATATAAACTATAAAAACTTACAAACAAGCAAGAAGAGAAAAAATATAGAACAGAGAGCCCAAATGCACCCTCAAGCAAGAGAACTCTAATCCAAGACAGAGGAAGGCCATGGTACAGAGGCTATGGCACTACCCAAGACAAGAGAACAATGGTTTGATTTTGAAGTGTCATTTTCCTAGAGCTGCTTACCAATAGTTTCTTAATCACGTAATTTGTATGTAGTTGAATATTTCTGATAAGGCTTAATAATCATACAGGTCTCAGTTACTGGCTTCTGGCCTAACTTTTTTTATTGCAATCCGATCTAATCCTCTGATTTGTTAAAGCCAACAGAAGTATGATGCCGTGGATAATGTAAATTTAGATTTAGATACAAGGCAGTGAGTGAACATACTATTCATACTGATTTTTACCTTAATGACATTAGTTTTAAATTTAACATTTTGTGAATATATTTTTGTTTTCATTCAAACGTCGTGGAAATATTCCAATACATAAGTGTTGAGTTGTAAAGATTTCATTTAATTTCTTGAGATTAATGAAAATAAGTAGGTCGTGAAAATAATGAGTGGATCTACTCCTTCCTATTGCGGTATATTCAACTCTTCTTTCTGTCTTCTCCATTTCCAGTTTAGTATTCGTATTTCACAATGTAGGTCAGTGGGTTTTATTCTGTTCACCTAAGATTCATTTAACCAAGGTCACTGTAATTTTGTATTTCTTGTCTGAATTTTATCTGTAGATATTTTTTTTTTTTTCAAAATTTTTGTTGGTAAAAAATATTGCATATCAGTATAAACTTTTATTTCATAAAAGACTATGAATCTACCTATAACACGAAAAGTATAAGATATAATA
>NC_090743.1:14054924-14059924 GCF_036898095.1 Palaemon carinicauda
GCAAACGAACAACAAATGTAGCCGTTTCCAGTCCACTGCAGCACAAAGGCCTTAGACATTCTTATGCATGGTTTAGGTTTGGCTAATTAATCATCATGCTGGTCATTGCGGATTGGTGATGGTGTGAGACTTTCGTCTGATCATTCACAGCAAATCAACCTTGTATGGGTGACCCTGACTAGTACAACTTTGCTGATCATGACAATACACAAACTTTTACCACTTTAATATATCCTCATACACAATTTGATGTCAACATTGACTTTTTAACTTCCTTCTGGAGAATATAAGCTCATGAAAATAGTGCTATTGATACAAATTTTCCGGCTACACGTATTTTCGAGGACCCTATTCACAAACACCTATTGATTTACTAGGAATTCAAACAACTAAACTCTTTTTTCACCTACCAATAATAGGACATAAGGATGCCATTAAGTAAGCTGATAGCTAGCTGTAAGTGTCTCCAGTCCCGGATGAAGTAAGCGATTCCTGGAAGGATTGTTATACCACTACCGAAGAAGAAGGCGTACATCATTCCCGTGAATGTCCTCACTCCTGGTTTCACCAGCTCCATGACTGACAATGGAGATAAATGGATAGTTGGGAATATTTGATTTCGTCTCTAATACGATGGGGGAAATTTGGTGTTCCCATTACATGCAGCTTATTTGTAAGTTGGTGACTTTTTTATAGCATTGCATGGGGTCATAAAACATTGATGAGATGCAAATATTTCTAAATGACGTTGGTTTTTTATGTTTGTCCGGTTGGAATTTTTTTTTTCTTTCGTTGATCATTTAAAATAGACATTTATAAAAAGAAAGGGTGAATGATTTTGACTATGCTCCCTATAGTCTGCTTAGTTTGAGCTGGCGCTGAATATGCACAGCCATTATTGTTGGAGCTAATCATGATTGGCTGAAGCTTGTGCTGCTCACCACCTGTCGTAGGTTACTGTACCCGCAACATTTAATCAAAAGCAAGATAGAAAATTTTTGGAATATCGGCTGCAAATATTTACTGTCACCGTCAGATAAGACTATAGGGAGAGTCTTCAATTAAATGACCTGCAATAAAAGTAATTTTTTTCTGTCAAAATTATACCAAAATTTAAAATAGACCTTTTTGAATACACACTTACCCAAGACGAAGCAGATGACCATGGGTCCTGCATTGGCGAAAGCCAAGATGAACCTCAGAAGAAGGAAGAACGGGAACGAATTTGCGAAACTAGCGATGATGCCAACTGCGATGGCTGAAAAAGTGCTGATTAGGGTTATCGTCCGACGTCCGAATCTGAAGGGATAAGAAAACGATGTCAAAACATTAGAATTTTGAAGACAGTACCTTATTACTTGTATCTCAAATGTAAATTTCTGCCTAGGCAAGTTCATTGATGGGAGTGAATAATTTTGTTCGAATTCTTTGGGGGGGGGGTAATTTATAATTTAACTTAGAATTTTATATATATATATATATATATATATATATATATATATATAATATACACACACACACACACACATATATATATATATATATATATATATATATATATATATATATATATATGTGTGTGTGTGTGTGTTTGCGTGCGCGCGCATATTGATAGATAAACGATTTTTTAATCGTGTCGGAGCTTTATTAAATAATATAACGTTATTTTTTTCTTTCATTATAAAGCAGCAAACTGCTACATTTACTCAAAAGGAAACCTCGAAACGGCAGGAAAGATTAATTATACATAGGCAGAATGTTTGAATCCAAGAAATTAAATGTTCTTGATAATTATATTTTTTAATTAATTAGAACTTGATGTTAGTGGAAGATACGCAAGTCTTAACGCCCATTTAATACGAACGCAGTTTCAGTAAATTTTACATGTCAATATCATGGGTTAGTTTCACCTACGACCTTTAATGCTGTGCTAAAAAGAGGAAGGGCTCTCAATGAAAGTGTGTGACATTCCTTATATGAAAACAACAAATTTAGTAATTTCATATCTATCCACGACATGTTGACCAAGCAGTTTGTTACTCCATAAGATTAGTAGATATAATGCTCAGATGTCAGAGTGACATGTAATAGTTTTTTTCGTTGGGTTGCTAGTATGATATCTCTCTCTCTCTCTCTCTCTCTCTCTCTCTCTCTCTCTCTCTCTCTCTCTCTCTCTCTCTCTCTCTCTCTCTCTCTCTCTCACACGAGAGAAAGAGAAAGAGAGAGCTGGTACTCCACCATTTGATGTCAGATATAACAATAGTTAAACTTTATCAGTAATAGTCACCATAGATAATTTGTATATCTTACCGGCCATCAACAGTTATCATCTACTTTATCCTACATGTCATTAACGCTATCAATTATATTTTAATCAGTCGTTGTGTGCGATAACGATTTCATGACCTAATAACCTACATTAATGTAAGTGTGTTGTCCCTATGGTTTGTCTTTCAAATTTCAATTTACATTAGCTATAAGGTCGTTTGTTATTCTGCTGGTTGAACAATTGAAAAGCCCCTTTGTTTCACGTTACGGCCAGCTGAAAATCCACTAGTAAACTCGTTGGAAAGTTTAAAAAGTCCAACATTTACTTTTTTAAGTCTGTGAAAAAGCTTTCGTGTACATGTGGGAGTGTTTGAAAAATTTTTCATGTAAGTGTGAAAGAGTCGTACATTTGTCGAATATGAAAAAAATATGTATTATAGCCACAGAAGGAAAAATGAAGACTTGATTGGAGTTAACAGTTTTCATTTTCTTTCTTGGCTGTAATACAATTTGTATTCATCACGTGTCAGCTATCGTGATTTCTACACATGAGAAAATGTGTTTCTTTTCCGGGTAACTGAAAACAAATTTCCTAACTGTCAAGCGAAGAAGCTTTTAATTCATTTGTTGGGGAGGTGTTAACGTCTTTCATTTACCAGACAGATTACCCGACGTACAGAAACAAAAGAAAGTTAAATTACCTGTCGGACAGCTGACCCATAGCTAAAGACCCGATGAGTAATCCGCTCATGTAACTTGCTTGCACAGCTGCCTTCAACCAGAGCTTTCCGCAGACAAGTGAAAACTGTAAATAAAGAATCCCTTAAGTCAAAATTGACATTCATTATGTTAGGTTTATTATTTTTTATAACTTACATGGAGACTGTTTCACTAACTTATGAAATCAGGACAATTTTGCGGCCGTTGGGTTTTGTTCATATGCAATATATATATATATATATATATATATATATATATATATATATAGGCTATATATAATATATATATATATAAATAAATATATATATATATATATATATATATATATATATGTGTGTGTGTGTGTATGTATGTATGTATGTATGTATATGTGTATATATATGTGTGTATGTATATATATATACATTATATATAAATATATATATATAAATATATATATATATAGTGTGTGTATGTGTATATATATTTTAAGAAAAATATTTTATCATGAATAGTAACTCTACCACGTATGCCTTTTCCATGTGCAATGATTAATGATTTATCAGATTAGAGAACTATTTCTTAAACCAAATTTACTAAAGTAAAATCTACGACACTAAATTATTTGATCGTCATAATGGAATTACAAATGTTTAGGATTATTCCTTGAAACCGAGGAAAACTGCTCCATATAATGCGTTTGTTCAAATATTGGGTATTGAAAGTTTTATGAATATTAATGTTTTGAATTAGGGATAACTTCGTTTGGGTTTCAGCGTAATGCGCAGTAATTGAAAATTATTAGTTATTCTTTTTTAACAAGGAAAATGTAATGTATACCCTATGTTTATGTAGTTTGAATTCTTATGTTCTTTTGAGATGAGGGGAACACTATATCCTGTTTTCAGTGTTTATACACAAATATTGCAAAATAGTCAAATGGAACATTATCTTAAGATAATGGTAACTGTGTTACATGACCTTAGTGATTATCACGCTATCGTTTGTGGTATCAGTTTCAAGTTCAGGGGCTGGATCTTACTCAGCCATATTGACGCCGTCGCAAACATATGTATAAAGTGTCTCGGAACATTTATTGCGTAAGAAATATCTGAGCAATTTTAATCCTTAGGGGAAAATTTCATGGGCAAGTTTTTATTCAACAGTACTTTTATTTCCTTATCGACGTTGATTTTTATTATTATTATTGTTATTGTTATTATTTCATATGAGTTGAATATGTGGCTCAAATGACTTATTATTTCTGAAATTTTCTTTAAGCAGGATTATAAAAAGCTTTATCTGATGTGTTCAAAACGTTGATTGATCCTTGCGGTGCCTGTCTGCCATTCTGAAAAGCGTCGGTCTGTTTTTGAAATATTAATTCTGTCATCTTGAAGTAGAGTTTTCTGGTTATGAATGGCAAAATTTCATGCCCAGTCTTACTGTTGCCTGGAAAGCTTTTAGATTAGTGATATATAATAAGATAACTGAAAATAAGTTGATTACTTACGTCTGATACCAAGGTGCTTTGGAACTCCGTATCATCGAACACCCAAGAGGAACATCGGTGAATCTCCCGATCACTGACATTCAACCTGTTCTGTTTAAATTCCCCCAGTGTTTGGTTGTAATCTTTGATGTCATAATATTCGCATTTTGAATAGCCTTCGTCGGGTGACCTGTGGGGACAGGCCAAGAGAGAGTCTAGTTAGTGTCTAGTAATAATGATATAAAACTAGTTTAATAGGTTGGGAATGTTCTTGATTTTATTTACATGGAGATAAATCTTATCATTGTGGTGCTTCCGTTTGGTTCATGTGTGACGGTGTTTTATGAAGAATAAGTAATGATCTTGTCATAAGGTTATTGTGACAAACGTAACTAATTCAAATTTGTCCAGCTGGCCCCTTTTTCCTTTTAACAGACATCCCTGTTGTTAAATGAGACGATGTTTGCTGTGTAAAAAGGATATTTTAAGGCAGCAAAATATAGCACATCACAGTAGTCTGTAACGAAGCAACTAGCAAAGA